>NC_084740.1:75513176-75668176 GCF_033978785.1 Entelurus aequoreus
ATGTAAACAAAGAAGCGCCGGCTGTGTACGTGTTGCTGCTGACTTTCCTCGCAAAATAGACGCTTCGCACCGACAACTTTCTTCTTTGCTTGCTCAGCTTCTTTCTCCATAATGCAATGAACAAATTGCAACAGATTCACCAACACAGATGTCCAGAATACTGTGGAATAATGACATGAAAACAGAGCTATTTCGTATTGACTTCAATGGTGTCAGAATACTTCCGTTTCAATGATTGACGTCACGCGCATACGTCATCCTCAGAGGCGTTTCGAAACCGGAAGTTTAGCGGGAAATTTAAAATGTCACTTTATAAGTTAACCCGGCCGTATTGGCATGTGTTGCAATGTTAAGATTTCATCATTGATATATAAACTATCAGACTGCGTGGTCGGTAGTAGTGGCTTTCAGTAGGCCTTTAATTGAATGTTAGCAATAATTGCAGCTTAGCTGTTCTTTCCGGAAAAAAATAAAAAAATTATATACTTAATTTTTTAAAATAATGGGGTGGAGTGCATGCAAAGGAATTTGACTACATTGTCATTTATAGGGATATTCCAGTCCGATATTGATATCGGATATCAGTCTGTTATCAGCGAAAAAATATCAGCTCCACGCCGCTTGAAAAGGTAGTCGCTATAATGATACGTAAAACTGTCGAAGATGCGGGTGACTGATTACACCAATGTGAATATAATATGTGTAACTTACAACAAATTGTGTTCATACAGTAGTAGCTTGCTCACATTAGCCAGATTAGAATTGTACGTATGTATACATTTAAACACGCCAGCGCTATCAAAGAGGATACGAAAGACTTCAACTGTTGTTTGATCACTCAATTGATTAGTACAACACAGGAGAGCTTCTTGCGGTTGCAGTCGTACATGACACAATGTCGGGACATTCCAAGGAGTCACAGGAACGCATTGTGACAGCAATGGGTGGCAAAATGATCCCTTACATACGTTTATAGACGTTCTTACGAATATGAGTATAAAGAATTAAAAGTATTGACGAAAAAGTTAATTTTGTGTCCTTGCTTCGACCTTTTTACTTTGTTAAAATGTAATGTTGGCAAAGACAGCAACATTTTGAAGCGCAATCAAAGGTAGATGACGCTTCTGAATGCTGCATACTTTAAATACAGCTGGTGACATCTGGTAGAGTTAATAACAAAATACAGGGTTTCCCACACATTCATTTATTTGTGGCGGCCCGCCACGAAATGATTATGTCCGCCACAAATAAAAAAGAATTATTTTATTTTATTTTTATTTTTTTATTTTTTTTTTGTCGTCTCCAGCTTCTCAGGCAAATCATATAGTTGATGTAGATGCCCATATCGGCTGTTCAGATTTACTTTACAAAAGAGAAGTGTAGGATACTTCTCTTGTTGCCTTATTTGTATTTGACTTTATTAAATGTATTTATATTACAAACACAACATGTGTATATAACAAAGGGTGCAAAGTCTGCAGGCAGTAGGAAACACATGGTTAAGTGTAGGGAGTAAAACTGATGGCAGTCTAAAGTTCAAGATTTTTGTTCAGTGGATCAGATGTTTGATGAAGCTCTGTGTCTATCTACCACCACTACTGTTTTCTGTTTATTTGTTACTGATTGTGGCAGGACACCTCTGCCTCTGTTTCACTTTATGTTGCTGGTAAATAATATGGTTGTAGTAGTAGGCTAAAGTTAAATTATTTAGTATGCACTAATTAAAGGGGCAGAGCTTTGAGACATTTTAGCTTTTATATTTTATAAGATGTATTTTTTGTAAGAACCACAATTAATAAATATATTTCAGTGAATAACTTATTGTTCAAATCTGTATATAAATATGTACATAAAGTGTTGTAATTATATTGTAAAATGGATGGATGGATGGACATTTAAAACAAAACTGTTATTATTAATTAGTAAGTATGCATTTTTTTAGCCTTTTTAGAGAAAATCAAATCATTGTAGTAAATTATGCAAATTATACGATGATGTCATGGTGACCACGCCCATAGCCACGCCCATAACCACGCCCCCACCGCCACAGTTATCTTGGCAGTTTATAGGAAACACTGAAATACATCAGGAGGTTGCCTACAGCCACAGATGTTCATGCTATTGTTTTTGACCTGCTGCTAATTAGAAACCAGTGGGCGGGGAGAAAGGGTGGTTGTGCTTTTGTAGACCACATATGACTATAGGAAATTGTCATTTACAGCAGGGGTTCTTATAAGGCTGGGCGATATGGCCTTTTATTAATATCTCGATATTTTTGGAACATGTCATGATACACGATATACTGTATATCCCGATATTTTGCCTTAGCCTTGAATGAACACTTGATGCATATAATCACAGCAGTATGATAATTCTATTTGTCTACATAAACACATTATTCTTCATACTGCATTAATATATGCTCATTTTCAACTTTCATGCAGAGAGGGAAATCACAACTAAGTCAATTGACCAAAAGTGTATTTATTAAACAGTTATTAGGCAGTGGCACAAACATTCATGTCATTTCCAAAACAGAAAGTGCAAGATTGTCAGAGACATTTTAAAACAAGCTATTAGTGCACTTTTGTGCATGATGTCACTAAGACGACATATCAAAACAACACTAAATTAAAGTGCACTTTTTGTACAGAACGCCACTACAATAGTTAAAAACAAAGTGCACTTTTGTGCAAGATGTCACAGAAGATATTTCAATAACTGTCAAATAAAAATGAGCTGTATAATAGGAAATCAAATAGTATATGTCCTTCATTCTGTTGTTGACTTTTTTTTCATACAGTGTTGATATAAAAATTGTTGCTTGGGCATTTTGTGGGTGTGGCACCGAACGGAGATGTTGACATGCAGTTTCAAGCACTCTTCATTCTCTAGCGGGTGACTTTTCAAATGATGCTACAAATGAGCAGTGCTGCTACTTTCTGTAGCAACGCTTTTGCCGCATAATTGTTCAGCATATTCCCGCTTGAAGCCAAACCACCGCCAGACGATGGACCCCGTGCTGTTTTTCTTGGGAATTAATTATTCCCAATTTGTTACCAGATCCGCACCGTCTTTCTCTCGTATTACCACTCGCACCGCTCCGCTAGCATCACAGCTAATGTTACCCATGTAGGTACCGCTCTGCTCGGGGAGGGCGTGTGACGTATGTAAGAAGGTGCGCTTGTTTTTATGTCTCTGTGAGAAGGAGAGACAGGAAAGAGGGAGAAACGCCTGTATTGTAATGCCCACATCTAAAAGCAACTGCGTGAGAACATATATTCGAATATCACTAAGGCTGCAGCTAACGATTATTTTTCTATCGATTAATCTATAGATTATTTTTTTCGATTAATCGGTTAATCTATAGATTATTTTTTCGATTCATCTATGGATTATTTTTCCTTTTACCGATTATTTTTTATTTTATTTTATTTAAAATGAAGATGAAAAAATAAAAGTAGGCCAGTTTTTTCAAAAGGCATGGCTTTTATTTACAAAAAAAAAAAGTATGGCCACTCAGTCAACATTGACAACAACATGACAAAATATTCTGTAACAATGTAAACATTTAAAACTTTTAACATTTAACAAAATTAAAAGTAGCTTATTTGCTTTTTAATGTGCGAATATAAAAGTAAACATCCAGTGCAAATCTTAATATTCTGCAATAGTATAAGCATTTCAAAAGTAAAAGTATTGCTTATTTTGCTTTAAAATGTGCAAAAATAAAGATAAACATCCAATACAAAAAAGTGCAAAACTAAATATTCTGTAACAAAAGTGTAAACATTTCAACAAAAGTGAAAGTATTGCTTATTTGCTAAAATGTGCAAAAATAAAGATAAACATCAATACAAAAAAGTGCCAATCTAAATATTCTGGAGCACTGTAAACATTAAGTATTGCTTTTAAAATGTGCAAAATAAACATCCAGTCCAACACAGTACACAATAACCAATTCTACTCATTCCAGTGAGTGACTAACAGTTGTAATGAAGAAAGGTTAGCATGTCTACTTGCTTTGCTTCTTTTCTTGTTTACAATATTCCCAGCAGCTGAAAATAGGCGCTCAGAAGGGGTCGATGTGGCTGGAACTGAGAGGTAATTAGCCTTCACCTCAAGCCAGGACTGCGAGTGAGCTGAGCTGCAGTTTAAGTTTCTAGTAGGTCAACGGGCTCATAGTGATGTTACTAGTAGTTGACTGGGAGGTGTTTATTATCATTTGGGGAGAGTCCGCTGCCTGATGCTCACCTGCTAAACACCTATCTGCTCCACGCTGAAGCGCTGACTACATGCGCTCTGAATACGCACTGCTGATTGGCTGATAATGCTTCGTGTGTACCAATCAGATGGTTGTGTGGGTGGGACAATGCTGCGTGTGTACCAATCAGATGGTTGTATGGGTGGGACAATGCTGCGTGTGTACCAATCAGATGGTTGTATGGGTGGGACAATGCTGCGTGCTGAGACAGAGGCAGCCGCAGAAGGAGCAAAGCAACTTGTTAAGCCTTTGCAGCTAAAGTTAGCTTTAGCTTAGAAACTCGTTCGGTACACCCCCGTACCGAACCGAAAGCCCCGTACCGAAACGGTTCAATACAAAACACATAACGTTACACCCCTAGCAGATACAAATGACACATTCATGTTTTTGTGTAATGATGACAACGTATGCTAACGCGGACGGTTGACTAGTTGATGGTTGATGGTTTTCTTTTCAAATGTTCGTTCATAGCCGTTGTGCTGCTATGATAGGCCATTTACGCTCGACACTGTGCATACAACAACATTTTTAGGCTGTGTATTGAAATACTCCCACACTTTTGACGACTTTTGGCGTGCGTTTTTCCCCTCGCTCGCACAGTCTGCTTTGCGCTCCGCCATGACGGTAGTGTGACGTAATTATGCGACGCGTCGACGCACAAAAACGGCGTCGACGTATTTACATAACCGATGACGTCGACTACGTCGACGCGTCGTTTCAGCCTTAAATATCACGATGTAGTCATTTTCTATATCGCACAGAGAGTATATCGATATATCGCCCAGCCCTAGGTTCTTAACCTTTTTGACCTCGGGGGCCCATCTTTTCCACTACCGAGGGGCCCGGAGCCCACTCAAATTGTAACTTTGAATTAGTAATCTTACTCTACATTTTAATCATATTCGATGATTATATATATCCTACTTACAGTTTACAACCTTGTCAAATGATATGAATCAATGTGTCAATCACAAAAAATATTATTTATTAACACATAAACCCCAGGCTTTGGTCAAGCTGATTCGAAAAATAAGTAATATTCAAATATACTGCATAAGAAGGGACTCATAAATAACTGACCAAAAAATTTTTTTTGTGCTAAAATAAATAAACTAAACCATAAATATGTTTCTTAACAAAACCGTCAATAAAATGAGTGCGCAAATGGAAACAGCTTTACCACTATAGTTATATTTTTTGTGCTTAAGAAACCTCTTTGACATAAGCATCAGATTTATTTTAAGATTGTCATTATCAGTGTTGGGACTAACGCGTTACTAAGTAACGCGTTACTGTAACGCCGTTAGTTTTGGCGGTAACTAGTAATCTAACGCGTTATTTTTTTTATATACAGTAACTCAGTTACCGTTACTGCATGATGCGTTACTGCGTTATTTTACGTTATTTGTATGTAGTATCGGCTAGAAACTGAAGATCTGAGTGTGTTTTATTGGAGCGCTCCGGTGGAAAAGAAGAGGCGTGCTTTCCCCCACCCACAGAAAGCACGCCTCCCCGCAGGGGAGACGTTCCTCCAGAGCCGTACTTCGGGTCTAACAACCTTCACTTTACCCGGAAGAGGGTCTTTACAGCTGAGGGTGAATGACGAGCCCGGCGGTTTGTTGCAACTTTGTGACTTTATTGCACGCAGCCATCCACCAAACTAGAGCACCTACACGCACTCACTGTCGCCGCTCCCTCACCTCTCTCGCCCACTCACTCACTGACGTCATTTACCTCTCATGCTGTCATATCTTAAAGGGCCACACACACATACGCTACTCTCATAACAACTAACAAGACATCATGGCGAAGCCAGAAGTCGAGTTTTTTAACATGGAGACATTCTCAATACTTTTCTTTTGTCGAGCACAAAGAAAATAACATTTTAGTTAAATGTAGGTTGTGTCTTGGATCAAAGATCCTATCTACTTAGAGTTAAAGTTAAAGTGCCATTATGTTGCAGCTATTTAAAATAGTTTTGTCAATTTTTTCTGGCCTGGAATAAATTGGCCCTTTGAAACATATCTTTGTCTTTGTGTGTTGTATGTAGACCACATTGCTTGTGTGTTGTATGTAGACCACATTGCTTGTGTGTTGTATGTAGACCACATTGCTTTCTGAGTTCAGTGATGCAAATGCATGTCAAGTTGATCAACAGATTGTATTATTCTCCAGTGCAATAACAGTACTGAAATGAAGGCTAAAAGGGCATTAATGGGAGCCTTAAAAAAAGGGGGGGGAAAAGAAGTAACTAAATAGTTACTTTTCACAGTAACGCATTACTTTTTGGTGTAAGTAACTGAGTTAGTAACTGAGTTACTTTTGAAATAAAGTAACTAGTAACTGTAACTAGTTGTTTTCAGTAACCAACCCAACACTGGTCATTACTGCCACGAGTGGTAGAAAAGTGTATCACAACTGAATACGGACCACAGCAGTGAAACAAGTATTTTTTGCGGCCCAACAATGGGCTCTATGTTTAAGAAACACTGGTTTACAGTATTTGTACATATGCATTCGTTTTTGTCTCAGGCTTACAAAAATATAGCAAGCTTAATTTTATGGTTAGGAGGGGTCGACTGTCTTGTTCATGTGCATGATTAGCCTTCTTCTTGTAATGAGTGAGAAAGTGAGAAAAATCCTTCTATTTAGTTTGAATGAGTATACCACTGAATGCTAATTATGGCATCTGTGCTCTTCCCCCCGCAGCAGCAGTCACAGTGGAGCTAATTACACCAAAGAGCAGTTTGTGTGGGCCACAAATATCCCTCTTATTTATTTATTTGTTCACCAGCGCAGTGACAAAAGACACATGCTTTGAATGTCGATGCAAAATGTGTGTGCGTGCATGCGTGATACTTCATTGCCGTCGTCAACCAGCTGCTTGGTCCTCAAATCCTTAACTGCGTTGCCTCCAGACTCCTTCTGTCTCTCGCTGCAGCTGGAGGTGCTCCACTCGCAGACCCTGATGCTCATCAGAGAGCGTTGGGGAGACCTGGTGCAGGAGGAGAAATACATGCCCGCAAAGTACCTCATCCTCACTGTCTGGAAGTAAGCCTTTTAATTCAAGAGCAGGCATGAATGTGTGCATTTTACTGTGCAGAAGAGTCACCACATGTACGCTGACAAAATGTCAGGGGATTTCTGCATTTTAAAAAAATAATAATTTGACTTCATTGACTAAATTAGGCCTAAAATCTATATCGAGATATAAATTACAGCCTCCTGCGATAACAATATATATCACTATTAGGGATGTCCGATAAATGCGTTAAAATGTAATATCGGAAATTATCGGTATCGGGTTTTTTTATTATCTGTATGGTTTTTTTTTTGGTTTTTTTTGGTTTTTTTTTATTAAATCAACATAAAAAACACAAGATACACTTACAATTAGTGCACCAACCCAAAAAACCTCCCTCCCCCCATTTCTTTCTGTTATTAATATTCTGGTTCCTACATTATATATCAATATATATCAAGACAGTCTGCAAGGGATACAGTCCGTAAGCACACATGATTGTGCGTGCTGCTGCTCCACTAATAGTACTAACCTTTAACAGTTAATTTTACTCATTTTCATTAATTACTAGTTTCTATGTAACTGTTTTTATATTGTTTTACTTTCTTTTTTATTCAAGAAAATGTTTTTAATTTAGTTATCTTATTTTATTATTATTTTTAAAAAGTACCTTATCTTCACCATACATTGTTGTCCAAATTAGGCATAATAATGTGTTAATTCCACGACTGCATATATCGGTTGATATCGGTATCGGTTGATATCGGTAATTAAAGAGTTGGACAATATCGGAATATCGGATATCGGCAAAAAGCCATTATCAGACATCCCTAATCACTATGTATTATTTGGTATAGAAATGATAATGCAGGGGTGTCAAACTCATTTTAGCTCATTGGCCGCATGGAGAAAAATCTGCGCACACGTGGGCCGGACTATTAAAATCATGGCATTAAAACTAAAAAATAAAGTCAACTTCAGATTGTTTTCTTTGTCTTACTTTGGCCAAAAATAGAACAAACACATTCTGAGAATATTACAATAAAAATATAGAAAAAAATACCGGCAGCGGTAAAGTTTAGATCCCTAAAGGAAAGAAGAAAGTGAATGAATGTTTATAACTGAATACATTTACATAAGCATAAAAATGTGTTTTCTTTTTTATGATTTTTTAAAATGTATTTAATAATGTTTATGACAAACTTTTTCCAAAACACAATTTAGAATGTGAGATATAACAGGATAATGCATATTTATTATTTGTTTTCAAAACGGTTACCAAAAAGTGGGACCCCAAAAATTTACTGTGGGACCCCATTTTTATGACTTGATTGATTTTTTGATTGATTGAGACTTTTATTAGTAGGTTGCACAGTGCAGTACATATTCCGTACAATTGACCACTAAATGGTAACACCCAAATAAGTTTTTCAACTTGTTTAGGTCGGGGTCCACTTAAATTGATTCATGATACAGATATATACTATCAGATATATACTATCATCATAATACAGTCATCACACAAGATAATCACATTGAATTATTTACATTATTTACAATCTGGGGGGGGTTAGGTTTGGTTGTTATCATCAGTCATCAACAATTGAGAACAGAGAAATGGACATTGGAACAGTGTAGGTCTGACTTGGTAGGATATGTACAGCAAGTAGTGGGCAGAGAGAGAGAGAGAGAGAGAGATCAGAAGGCATAAGAAAAAGTATCTGCATTTGATTGTTTACATTTGATTATTAACAATCCGGGGAGGGTGTTAGTTTAGGGTTGTAGCTGCCTGGAGGTGAACTTTTATTGCGGTTTTGAAGGAGGATAGAGATGCCCTTTCTTTTATACCTGTTGGGAGGGCATTCCACATTGATGTGGCATAGAAAGAGAATGAGTTAAGACCTTTGTTAGTTCGGAATCTGGGTTTAACGTGGTTAAACGTGGGTCCTTGGAACCCCATTTTGAAAATTCTTAGCGCCAACACTGATGGAGTATTGGTGCGTGCAAAACAGCAGCAGGCGCCTGTGGCCTGCGGGCCAATTCTAATACTAATCAATAGAGATGTCCGATAATATCCGATATTATCGGCCGATAAATGCGTTAAAATGTAATATCGGAAATTATCGGTATCGTTTTTTTTATTATCGGTATCGTTTTGTTTTGTTTTTTTGGTTTTTTGTTTTGTTTTTTTTTACACTCATTTACACTCATTCACACAAAAGGGTTGTTTCTTTCTGTTATTAATATTCTGCTTCCTACATTATATATCAATATATATCAATACAGTCTGCAAGGGATACAGTCCGTAAGCACACATGATTGTGCGTGCTGCTGCTCCACTAATAATACTAACCTTTAACACTTAATGTTACTCATTTTCATTCATTACTAGTTTCTATGTAACTGTTTTTATATTGTTTTACTTTCTTTTTTATTGAAGAAAATGTTTTTAATTTATTTATCTTATTTTTTTAAATTATTTTATTTTTTTAAAGTACCTTATCTTCACCATACCTGATTGTCCAAATTAGGCATAATAATGTGTTAATTCCACGACTGTATATATCGGTTGATATCGGTATCGGTTGATATCGGTATCTGTAATTAAAGAGTTGGACAATATCGGATATCGGCAAAAAGCCATTATCGGACATCCCTACTAATCAAATATCATCCCGGGGGCCATAAATAATTCATTTGCAAGCTGGATCTGGCCCGCGGGACCCAGAACCCCTTGCAGCACTAACTCTTCCGGGACGCTACAATATACACCCCCCGCTACCCCATACGCCCCTGTTACATTGTTTAATGCATCCAGCGTGGCATCACACAAAATTAGGAATAATAATGTGTTAATTCCACGACTGTATATATCGGTATCGGTAATTAAGAGTTGGACAATATCGGATATCGGCAAAAAAGCCATTATCGGACATCTCTTGTCCAGAGTATATAAAGTCACCAAACACGAATGGACAATGAAGGTGAAGACAAAAGAGTGACATCTCTAGTACCGACTAGAGATGTCCGATAATATCGGTCTGCCGGTATTATCGGCCGATAAATGCGTTAAAATGTAATATCGGAAATTATCGGAATCGTTTTTTTATTATCAGTATCGTTTTTTTTTTGTTTTTGTTTTTAATTAAATCCACATAAAAAACACAAGATACACTTACAATTAGTGCACCAACCCAAAAAACCTCCCTCCCCCATTTACACTCATTCACACAAAAGGGTTGTTTCTTTCTGTTATTAATATTCTGCTTCCTACATTATATATCAATATATATCAATACAGTCTGCAAGGGATACAGTCCGTAAGCACACATGATTGTGCGTGCTGCTGGTCCACTAATAATACTAACCTTTAACAGTTAATTTTACAAATTTTCATTAATTACTAGTTTCTATGTAACTGTTTTTATATTGTTTTACTTTCTTTTTTATTCAAGAAAATGTTTTTAATTTATTTATCTTATTTTATTTGATTCATTTTTTTTAAAAGTACCTTATCTTCACCATACCTGGTTGTCCAAATTAGGCATTGTAATGTGTTAATTCCACGACTGTATATATCGGTTGATATCGGTATCGGTTGATATCGGTATCGGTAATTAAAGAGTTGGACAATATTGGCATATCGGATATCGGCAAAAAGCCATTATCGGACATCCCTAGTACCGACCAATCTCGCTTTTGGATAATGGGAATCTGCAACATCAAACCCTGATCGGACTGTTACTTTTATTTTGTGGCTGTAGAAGTTAATGTTTTTGTTGGGTTTTTTTTGTTTTTTTTACAGTCAACAGGTCCTAGGCAGAAAAACAGGTACAGCCTCTGTGCATAAAGTCACCATCAAGATCGACGAATCAGATGGATCGAAGCCGCTGCAGATCTCCCATGAGCCCCCTCTCCCTGCGTGCGACTCCAAATTAATGGAGAGAGCAATGAAGGTACCGTATGTTGCATTACTTTTGTGCGTGAGAAAATGTTGAATTAATCCTGATTGGCTCCCTCCATATTTAGATCGACCACCTGTCTGTGGAAAAGCTTTTGATTGACAGCGTTCACGCCCGATCCAACCAGAAGTTACAGGAATTAAAGGCCATTCTGAAGGGAAACAATCCCAGCGACAGCTGTAAGTATTCACTCTGGTTTCTTATCATAAAGCAGTGTTTCCCATAAACTGCCAAGATACCTGTGGCGGCGGGGGTGTGGCTATGGGCGTGGTCACCATGACATCATCGAGGAATTTGCATAATTTACTACAATGATATGATTTTCTCTAAAAAGCCCCAAAAAATGTATTTTTACTAATTAATAATAACAGTTTTGTTTTAAACGTCCATCCATCCATCCATCCATTTTACAAAATAATTACAACACTTTATGTACATATTTATATACAGATTTGAACAATAAGTTATTCACTGAAATATATTTATTAATTGTGGTTCTTACAAAAAATATATCTTATAAAATATAAAAGCTAAAATGTCTCTTAAAGCTCTGCCCCTTTAATTAGTGCATACTAAATAATTGAACTTTAGCCTACTACTACAACCATATTATTTACCAGCAACATAAAGTGAAACAGAGGCAGAGGTGTCCTGCCACAGTCAGTAACAAATAAACAGAAAACAGTAGTGGTCAAATACAAATAAGGCAACAAGAGAAGTATCCTACACTTCTCTTTTGTAAAGTAAATCTGAACAGCCTATATGGGCATCTACATCAGCTATATGATTTGCCTGAGAAGCTGGACAGGACAAAAAAAATATATATAGATATTTTTTAATTTTTTTTTATTTGTGGCGGACGTAATTCTTTCGTGGCGGGCCGCCACAAATAAATGAATGTGTGGGAAACACTGTAAAGACAGCGAGGCAAAAACCTCACAAAGGTTGTTCCACGTGGGAGTTAGCACCTGATAGTACAGTCCAGTTTTCTATGGTTTAGAATTAGGGATGTCCGATAATGGCTTTTTGCCGATATCCGATATGCTGATATTGTCCAACTCTTTAATTACCGATACCGATATCAACCGATACCGATATCAACCGATATATACAGTCGTGGAATTAACACATTATTATGCCTAATTTGGACAACCAGGTATGGTGAAGATAAGGTACTTTTTTTTAAAAATGAATCAAATAAAATAAGATAAATAAATTAAAAACATTTTCTTGAATAAAAAACAAAGTAAAACAATATAAAAACAGTTACATAGAAACTAGTAATTAATGAAAATTTGTAAAATTAACTGTTAAAGGTTAGTATTATTAGTGGACCAGCAGCACGCACAATCATGTGTGCTTACGGACTGTATCCCTTGCAGACTGTAGTGATATATATTGATATATAATGTAGGAAGCAGAATATTAATAACAGAAAGAAACAACCCTTTTGTGTGAATGAGTGTAAATGGGGGAGGGAGGTTTTCTGGGTTGGTGCACTAATTGTAAGTGTATCTTGTGTTTTTTATGTGGATTTAATAAAAAAATAAAAATAAAAATAAAAACGATACTGATAATAAAAAAAACGATACCGATAATTTCCGATATTACATTTTAACGCATTTATCGGCCGATAATATCGGCAGACCGATATTATCGGACATCTCTATTTAGAATCGTGAATCCTTTATGTGTTTGCCAAACTGGGTGTGAAACAGGAATGACGACAGTCTCTTTCACGCAGTAATCTTGCAAAATTGCTACTCTAGTGTCATAAGCATTGATTCGGCACTTACTCGCTTGTGCTTTTTACACAGAACCAAGCTTAGTGGAATATTGTGGCTAATCGACCCAAAATCTTACAATCAGACAATAAAATGCACAACATATAAAATACCTGTCGGGACAGCGACAAGGGCTTTCATCACAACAGGGCGAGAGTGTCGATATTATTACACAGAAAGATGACATCCAACCTCGCCGGTGCAGCTCCATTTGTAGTGTTCTGGTGAGACGTGACCCCTATAGGAAGTCATGTATTTCCTGCATCTGCACATACGTAAGATTCCAAGGAATGCGCAAATATAATTGCGCATAGCCCTAAATCAGTGGTGTCCAAAGTACGGCCCGCGGGCATCTTCAATTTGTGAGTTGTCATGAAGTAATAAATAAGGGATCTGGCCTGTGTGGGGTGTTGTCACATACATTTATTTATCTGACAATCTGATTGCTGCAAATTTCCTGCCATCTTGTGAACAACGTGAGTAAATTAGGTAATGACCATGAATTGCGCGCTGAAGTGACGTATATGACCCAATCAAAAACCTTCCCTAGTCATGCGGCAAAAAGAACATGCAGCCAACGCATATGGTCACACATAACACAATCTGCTCACTGATTTTTGTGGATATTCTAAAACAAAAAGGTCCAAGCACCATACAAAAAATATTTTTTTAGAATTTGAATTCATTACAATGCATGATGCAAAAAATGCAAAACACTCTCCACACTTTGGCGCATTTTAGCTGCTTGATATTTCTGAATGATTATACAACTTTAAGAAGGTCATCAAGGAACTAAACAAGGTAGAGGTTGAACTTTAACATACTCTTACTATCCAATATCTATTACATTAATATAATATGTACATATATGTTTACATATACGTATATATATATATATATAACTTTTTTTTAATTTAAAAAAAATATATATATATATATAATTTTTTAATTTTTTATTAATTTTTTTTTTTTAACTGTCCGGTTTGCTTGTTTTTTTTCATTTGATCAGTTATCGCTTTCCGCTGGTGGTTTTTTTTGTTTATATTTGTTTGTTATGTGTTATATTTCACTGAAATGCGCATTGGGGCCATAAAGTGGGTTTTATCCGATTAATCGAACCAACTAAACGATAGATACCGTATTTTTCGGACTATGAGTCGCTCCGGAGTATACGTCGCACCGGCCGAAAATGCACAATAAAGAAGAAAAAAAACATATATACGTCGCACTGGAGTATAAGTCGCATTTTTGGGGGAAATTTATTTGATAAAATCCAACACCAAGAATAGACATTTGAAAGACAATTTAAAATAAATAAAGAATAGTGAACAACAGGCTGAATAAGTGTACATTATATGAGGCATAAATAACCAACTGAGAACGTGCCTGGTATGTTAACGTAACATATTATGGTAAGAGTCATTCAGATAACTATAACATATAGAACATGCTATACGTTTACCAAACAATCTGTCACTCCTAATTGCTAAATAACATGAAATCTAATTCGATTACTAAAATAATTGATAGCTACAGCCCTAAACGATACCCATTCTTACATATTACTGTCTATAACTCAACGGACGGGTGCCAAAAACGGGTTGCGCAACTTTTAATAATAGCTTCTAACAGGACGAGAGGGTGTTGATAGCCTGCAGATCATTGACTGGAATAATGGCGGCTTTAGAGGAAATGCCAGACTGTTTCGCTCCAACGCTGAAGGTGCAGCTCCATTTGCTGGTTTGACTACTTTTTATCATTCCAATGCAAGTGCACTGTAACGGTGCAATGTGGGCTGGGAAAATTATAAATGCGTCTTTATTCAAACTCTCGACGATATGTAAGAAGATTTTGCTGCACACCCGTCCTATCGCTGCACAAAGTGTCACAGGAAACATTCGAAAGCTGTCTTATTTGTTTTTTTTTGATTGATTGAAACTTTTATTAGTAGATTGCACAGTACAGTACATATTCCGTACAATTGCCCACTAAATGGTAACACCCCAATAAGTTTTTCAGCTTGTTTAAGTCGGGGTCCACGTAATCAATTCATGGTACAAATATATACTATCATCATAATACAAGTTAATCATCAGAGTATACACATTGAATTATTTACATTATTTACAATCCGGGGAGTGGGATGAGGAGGGTTTGGTTGATATCAGCACTTCAGTCATCAACAATTGCATCATCAGAGAAATGGGCATTGAAACAGTGTAGGTCTGACTTGGTAGGATATGTACAGCGAGCAGAGAACATAGTGAGTTCAGATAGCATAAGAACAAGTATATACTGTATTTTTCGGACTATAAGTCGCAGTTTTTATCATAGTTTGGCTGGGGGTGCGACTTATATTCAGGAGCGACTTATGTGTGAAATTATTAACACATTACCGTAAAATATCAAATAATATCATTGATGTCATTCACGTAAGAGACTAGACGTATAATATTTCATGGGATTTAGCGATTAGGAGTGACAGATTGTTTGGTAAACGTATAGCATGTTCTATATGTTATAGTTATTTGAATGACTCTTACCATAATATGTTACGTTAACATACCAGGCACATTGTCAGTTGGTTATTTATGCCTCATATAACGTACACTTATTCAGCCTGTTGTTCACTATTCTTTATTTATTTTAAATTGCCTTTCTAATGTCTATTCTTGGTGTTGGCTTTTATCAAATACATTTCCCCCAAAAATGCGACTTATACTCCAGTGCGACTTATATATGTTTTTTTCCTTCTTTATTATGCATTTTCGGCAGGTGCGACTTATACTCCGGAGCGACTTATGGTCCGAAAATACGGTAATTCTGTACTACTTTAAACACTTTATTTTCTGTGCTGTTAATACCCATCTTGACTAGAACTAAAACACTACACAAAGGAAAACAGCAAAAAACTCTAAGTCAGGGTGTGATGTGACAGGTGGTGACAGTACACCTACTTTGAGACAAGAGCTACAGTGATGGGTTATGGTTTAAAGCAGGGGTCACCAACGCGGTGCTCGCGGGCACCAGGTAGCCCGTAAGGACCAGATGAGTAGCCCGCTGGCCTGTTCTAAAAATAGCTCAAATAGCAGCACTTACCAGTGAGCTGCCTCTATTTTTTTAAATTTTATTTATTTACTAGCAAGCTGGTCTCGCTTTGCCTGACATTTTTAATTCTAAGAGAGACAAAACTCAAATAGAATTTGAAAATCCAAGAAAATATTTTAAAGACTTGGTCTTCACTTGTTTAAATAAGTTCATTAATTTTTTTTACTTTGCTTCTTACAACTTTCAGAAAGACAATTTTAGAGAAAAAATACAACCTTAAAAATGATTTTAGGATTTTTAAACACATATACCTTTTTACCTTTTAAATTCCTTCCTCTTCTTTCCTGACAATTTAAATAAATGTTCAAGTAAATTTATTTTTTTCATTGTAAAGAATAATAAATACATTTTAATTTAATTCTGCATTTTAGCTTCTGTTTTTTTGACGAAGAATATTTGTGAAATATTTCTTCAAACTTATGATTAAAATTCAAAAAAATTCTGGCAAATCTAGAAAATCTGTAGAATCAAATTTAGATCTTATTTCAAAGTCTTTTGAATGTCTTTAAAAAATTTTGTTATGGAAAATCTAGAAAAAATAATGATTTGTCTTTGTTAGAAATATAGCTTGGTCCATCCATCCATCCATCCATCCATTTTCTACCACTTATTTCCTTTGGGATCGCGGGGGCGCTGGAGCCTATCTCAGCTACAATCGGGCGGAAGGTGGGGTACACCCTGGACAAGTTGCCACCTCATCGCTTGGTCCAATTTGTTATATATTCTAACAAAGTGTAGATTGGATTTTAACCTATTTAAAACATGTCATCAAAATTCTGAAATTAATCGTAATCAGGAAAATTACTAATGATGTTCCATAAGTTATTTTTTGAATTTTTTCAAAAAGATTTGAATTAGCTAGTTTTTGTCTTCTTTTTTTCGGTTGAATTTGGAATTTTAAAGTGTCGAAATTGAAGATAAACTATGTTTAAAAATTCAATAGTCATTTTTTTTGTGTTTTCTCCTCTTTTAAACCGTTCAATTAAATGTAAATATCATTAATTATTAATAACAGAGTTAAAGGTAAATTGAGCAAATTGGTTATTTCTGGCAATTTATTTAAGTGTGTATCAAACTGGTAGCCCTTCGCATTAATCAGTACCCAAGAAGTAGCTCTTGCTTTCAAAAAGGTTGGTGACCCCTGTTCTATATATTATAGTTATTTGAATGACTCTTACCATAATATGTTACGTTAACATACCAGGCACCTTCTCAGTTGGTTATTTATGCCTCATATAACGTACACTTATTCAGCCTGTTGTTCACTATTCTTTATTTATTTTAAATTGCCTTTCAAATGTCTATTCTTGGTGTTGGCTTTTATCAAATACATTTCCCCCAAAAATGCGACTTATACTCCAGTGCGACTTATATATGTTTTTTTCCTTCTTTATTATGCATTTTTGGCCGGTGCGACTTATACTCCGGAGCGACTTATACTCCGAAAAATACGGTACATTAGAAATACATTTGATTATTTTCATTTGGCTATTTACAATCCGGGGAGGTGGGATGTGGAAGGGGGAGGGTGTTAGTCAAGGGTTGAAGTTGCCTGGACGTGTTGTTTTAGTGCGGTTTTGAAGGAGGGTACCGCCTCTCTGGTTGGTAACTCAACTGAAGGGTGCCAAAAAGTGGAAAACAAATTGTAAACCGCTCATCACTCGTACATTGATAAATTAAACAGAAAATTTATGTTGACATTAGCATGATGGGAAGATAACTTCTACTGTCTCTCAACTTCAGCATTCATCGAAACCGCTCTACCCACACTCGTCATTCCCATACTGGAGCCGTGCGGTCGCTCCGAGTGCCTACATATATTCGTCGACCTCCATTCGGGCATGCTGCAGCCCATGCTGTACGGATTAGGTGAGTGGACGCCGCCCAGATGCGTTTTCACGTAGGCTTCTATCGTTGTAAAATTCCTCTCACTGTAGATCAGTCGATGCTGGACGACATCGAGAAGACGGTCAACGACGACATGAAGCGCATCGTGTCGTGGCTTCAACAACTCAAGTGAGTAACGGCCTAAGCGGAGGCGTTGGCTGGGCAAAGGAGCAGCAGCACCACAGTGATGGAGTGTGAGTCTGACGCCTCGCTCGAGCTCGTGGAAATTGACTTGTTGTCCTTTTCGTTCCCCCGTGGACAGATTCTGGTTGGGCGAGCAGCGCTGCCGACAGTCGGTGAAGCACCTTCCCACCGTGTGCACAGACATCCTCCACCTGTCCAACACGGCCACACACCCCGTGGGCAACTTGTCCAAGCACAAACTCTTCATCAAGCTCACGCGACTCCCGCAGTATTACATTGTGAGTTCATGGGCAAAGTCGAGGGTTCATGTCTTTATTTATATTTACGTCGTCCCCTCATTGTGGCTTTAGGTGGTGGAAATGCTCGACGAGCCAAGCAACCCGGCGACGTTGCAGTACAAGTACTCCTTCCTGATTGTTACACAGCTGGAAGGCGACGACGGCCCCATGTGTGCGCAGCTCTTGCAGCATTTCAAGCCCAACCTGGAACACCTCGTTCAGGACACCACGTCGACGCGAGGGCACCGGACTGTGTCCAAGAGAAAAGTCAGTAGCCGTTTTTTTCAACAAGATAACTACCGTATTTTTCGGAGTATAAGTCGCTCCGGAGTATAAGTCGCACCGGCAACTTCAACCCCTGACTAACACCCTCCCCCTTCCACATTCCACCTCCCCGGATTGTAAATAACCAAATGAAAATAATCAAATGTATTTCTAATGTACCATATTTTTCGGAGTATAAGTCGCTCTGGAGTATAAACCGCACCGGCCGAAAATGCATAATAAAGAAGGAAAAAACATATATAAGTCGCACTGGAGTATAAGTCGCATTTTTTGGGGAAATGTATTTGATAAAAGCCAACACCAAGAATAGACATTTGAAAAGCAATTTCAAATAAATCAAGAATAGTGAACAACAGGCTGAATAAGTGTACGTTATATGAGGCATAAATAACCAACTGGTATGTTAACGTAACATATTATGGTAAGAGTCATTCAAATAACTATAACATATAGAACATGCTATACGTTTACCAAACAATCTGTCACTCCTAATCGCTAAATCCCATGAAATCTTATACGTCTCGTCTCTTACGTGAATGAGATAAATAATATTATTTGATATTTTACGCTAATGTGTAAAATATCAAATGGTTGGTTCGCTTTAGTGCTAGCTGCACTAAAGCGAACCAACAGGCCCTCCAGCGAGTGGTTAAAGCGGCGGGGAAAATTACAAGGACGATACTCCCAGAGATGAGTGCCATGTACACAACTCGCTGCCTAAAGCGAGTACACAACATCCTGAAGGACAGATACCACCCAGCACATGGCCTCTTCAACCTGCTACCCTCTGGAAGAAGGTATAGATCGATTCGCGCCAGGACCACCAGAATGTCTCACAGTCTGTATCCCCAGGCTGTGAGACTGCTAAATGAACAACCTGCCCCTTTGCTGCCCCGGACCATCTCATTACCTCACTCTTCACCACCTCAATAATTGTGCTCTGGACACTGCATTGCTGCAACATCAACGTAACACCCATCAGACATCTGACTGTTCCCACCCCCACGCCCCCTCTATTCGCCATCTTCCTGACAATGCTAAACTGTGAACTATGGTCAACCTGCACTTTAATGCAGTTTCTATGCCGCTGGACAAAGCTCAAACAAAATCTCGTTGACATGTATGACTTAAGTGTTATTATGACAATGACAATAAAGGAATTGATTGATTGATTGATTGATCATTTCACACATAAGTCGCTCCTGAGTATATGTCGCACCCCGGGCCAAACTATGAAAAAAAACTGCGATTTATAGTCCGGAAAATACGGTAATATCCTCCAAGATCAAACACCATGTTTTCCACAACGTTCTAAAATAATCTCTTCCAGGGTCAAACTCCCACCATCATAAAACCTTTACCAGCATTTTTAACTCACTTAAATGTCATACAAATGTAATAAGAAGTTAACCACTGGTAACATTATTCATTCACGAAGCACTTACCGGTATATAAGTGGTGTCCGAAATATTTTCTACCGAGGGTCACATACAGAAAAATTAAATGGATGCAGGGCTGCCACTTTGACACATTTTTTCCATATAGGGCAATGGTCTCCAATAGGGCTGGGCGATATATGGAGTTTGTAAGATATATCGATGAATTTTTAAACAAGATATAAATTAAGAAAATATCGTAATATCGATATAATTTATTTTGCGTTAAAATGACCAAACACCGCTTTCCATTCCCTCGCAAAACTTCATGGGCTACTAAACCCCTCCCCTTCCTCCTTCCAAGACGTGCTTGCACGTATAAGAACATCCTTCTCAGTTGGTTATTTATGCCTCATATAACGTACACTTATTCAGCCTGTTGTTCACTATTCTTTATTTATTTTAAATTGCCTTTCAAATGTCTATTCTTGATGTTGGCTTTTATCAAATACATTTCCCCCAAAAATGCGACTTATACTCCAGTGCGACTTATATATGTTTTTTTCCTTCTTTATTATGCATTTTCGGCAGGTGCGACTTATACTCCGGAGCGACTTATAGTCCGAAAAATACGGTAATTCTGTACTACTTTAAACAGTTTATTTTCTGTGCTGTTAATACCCATCTTGACTAACTGGGTTAATAAAAGTGCCACTGACCGGTTACAGTACAGTTGTCATTCACTTCAATTTAGTGAATCTCGCTCAAAAATGATTATCTTTATATAAATATTTTCACCGGAAAATATATCGAGATATATATCGAATATCGAGTTTAAGTAAAAATATATCGAGATATACTTTTTCGTCCATATCGCCCAGCCCAACCTACTCAGTGGCCTAATGGTTATAGTGTCCGCCCTGAGATGGGTAGGTTGTGAGTTCAAACCCCGGCCGACACATACCAAAGACTAAAAAAATGGGAGCCATTACTTCCCTGCTTGGCACTTAGCATCAAGGGTTGGAATTGGGGGTTAAATCACCAAAAATGATTCCCGGGCGCGGCCACCACTGCTGCTCACTGCTCCCCTCACCTCCCAGGGGGTGAACAAGGGGATGGGTCAAATGCAGAGGACACATTTCACCACACCTAGTGTGTGTGTGACAATCATTGGTACTTTAACTTAACTCCAATAGAGGTGGCAATCTTTGGCCACCTCACGATTCGAATGCGATTACAATTCAGGAGCTGCGATTCGATTAAAAATCAATGGCTGTGATTTAGTGTAAGATTGAAAAATAAATTGTTGCTTTCTTTCAGACCACAGGAATTCTACTGCAAACGAGTTTCACCGGTTCATGCGCTGCCTAATTAAAGCATCACTAGGATGTTGACTACCTGGGAAAACAATAGTTTTTGTTGTGTTGTTTAGTTTGATTACGTGTGTAATTATATCTGTATCTCTAGATGACTGGAGAGCAGACAGAATTGGAGCCAAAGAAGCCTAAACGCTCAGGGGAGATGAGTGCCTTCAACAAGGAGCTGGCGCACCTGGTGGCCATGTGTGACACCAATATGCCTTTTGTTGGCCTCAGAACCGAGGTGAGTCGAGTCACCATGACTTGACAGCCGGGATGGCTCCTTCATTCCATTTGTGCTCGTCACGTCGAAAATTAAAGGGGAACAATCACTTTTTTTGAAATTTTGCCTATCATTTACAATCTCTATGTAAGACAAGAACACATACCGTATTTCCTTGAATTGGTGCAGGGAATATAGTATTCGCACGTCTAGAATTACTGCCGGGTCAAACTCGTTTCTCAAAATAATTAACGCATGCTTGGCCTTATCGCCGGTTCATTATTGACGCCGGATCAAATTAGTTTCGCAAAATATTAATTTTATTATCGCATGTCTATAATTTTCGCCGGATCAAACTCGTTTTGCAAAATATTTAGCATATGGGTAGAACTTCCACTGGGTCAAATTCGTTACGTCACGAGTGACGCTTTACCTGTCCTCATTTTCAAAATGGAGGAAGCTGCTTTCAGTAGTTTACAATCGCACAAAGGAAAAAAGATAAAGAGCTATTCAGTAGGATTTAAGGTCCAAGCTATTGAATACCCGTACAGTATGCTAAAAAGAACAGTAAGCAGCTATGTTTTATTAATATACCGTAGCTGCGTGTGTCAAATACTGTATAAGTCATTAAATGACTCCCGCCTCCTGGTGGTAGAGGGCGCTACCGCGCTAGTGATCCTTCTTGCGACTTCCGGTACTGCAGAAGAAGTGAACACACGCAGCCTCTGCCTGAACTTTTAACATGGAGGATTACATACCGGTATCTAAAATAAAACAGTTTCCTAAACTGGACTTTCAATGGAAGCAGGAGGTAATAATTAAAGGAATATCTCCATCGAGACAGAGAGACTTTTAAAACGGAAGAAAGAAAATAAGGAAGACTTCTATAAACAAGTTATCGATGCTTTTGGTCAGAAGGAGCTGCAAATGGACTCCATTTATAAGTACAGGTAAGACCATAATAACGTTTTTTTTATTAAATGTGCTTTTCATGATGGTATGCTTACATCACACTCAAAGCGCATGCCTAAATTTACCGGATTCCTTTTGGTAAACGCCGGAGTGAGAAGAGGTTTTAAAATAATTACCGCATGCACGGCCATCCCGCAGGCTTCCGATAAACGCCGAAGTGACAGGAGGTTTTAAATTAATTAGCGCCCCTGCGGCTATTCAAGGAAATACGGTATATTTTTCTTTTTTTATGCATTGTAATTCGTAAAATATGGAATATACGAGGTGGCTAACAACGCAGCTGATGGAAGTACTTTATGGCGCCCATAAAGCTCTCTAAAAAACATCCAAAAACCGCCAACAATACTCCATTTACATCGTCCATCCATCCATTTTTCTACCGCTTGTCCCGTTCGGGGTCGCGGGGGTGCTGGAGCCTATCTCAGCTGCATTCGGGCGGAAGGCGGGGTACACCCTGGACAAGTTGCCACCTCATCGCAGCCATTTACATCGTGTGACCTGAATATTAACCAAGTATTAGCGATATTGTTATTACAAGCACTAACGCAGACGACCTATTTTTAGTAGCGCCGTAATCACAGAGCTAACTAGCTTACGTTGCTATATTGGCATATTGAGCTGGTGAATGTTAATTATAAATTATAAATCATGCCTCTCACCTGGACAGTAGAAAATTGTGGCCATAACCAGAAAAGTTAGTCAATTTTGACATTCAACTTATACCCGTAGATGGCGAGGAAGACAGGAAAAATGCTTGTTGCGACCTAGGGGTGTAACGGTATGTGTATTTGTATTGAACCGTTTCGGTACGGGGGTTCCGGTTCGGTTCGGAGGTGTACCTAACGAGTTTCCACACGGACATATTAAGTAGCGTAACGCACGTTGTGTAAACAATGCACACCGAGGCACAACACACGGCATGCTAGCAGCTAACCGGCTAGGATAGACTGACCATACGTCCTCTTTTCACCGGACATGTCCTCTTTTGCGGAGCTGTCAGGGCGGAGTTTCTTAAATGCCTCAAATGTCCGGCATTTTGAGTTAGTGTTGCGTGTATTTTCAATGTACGTTCAGGGTTAAGAAGGGGTTAAAAACAAAACAAATTGTGCGCGCGGCAGCATTGGTGAGGGAGGGGCAGAGACAGAGAGAGAGAGAGAGAGAGTTATGATAAACGCGCATGCGTCGCCAGGCTCTGCTTTTTATCCGTAGATTTATCACATTTAATTTTTTATTATCTATAGCAGGGGTGTCAAAAGTGTGCCCCGGAGGCCATTTGCGGCCCACAGCTAATGTTTTAAAGGCCCACGGCTCCCAATTAAAAAAAAGTAGTCTTCCTTTTTTTCTCAATTTTCTTTCGGGGCTTGCATGGCAGCACTTTGTCCCGATTTACCTCTTTTTTTTACCCCAGTTTTCCTCTTTTTTTCCCTCAAATGGTGCTCACATGTGTGGTATATTTAGTAATGGAATACGGTACCTCAACGGCATGTCTGTGACGTTCCGCAGGCGGTGGAGACGGACACATTGACTTGGATAAAAACGGAAAGAGTCTGTTCTGCGGTTGTTTTGTATCCAGTAGAAATCCGGGATTAGTGTTTCACTGAAACTGGATCCATTTAGCACAGAGCTTGTGAAACGTGTAGCTCCTCCTCCTTGTATTCAGGCTCAAAAATATAAGGTTCTGGATCAGATGAAGTATGTCAGGATTAGTCGCCGTTGTTGAAGGGAAAAGCGACAGTTGTGATGCGTCTGTGAAATTAATATGGCGCTGTATGCCTAAAATGAGCAAAATATGTCAATATTACGTGTTGTTTTAAATGTGCCTCTTACTACATTATATATTAACTTACAGCGTGTATATAAGACATTGACGGATGTTTTTAGAGCGCGTTATGGGCAGGGCGGAGCGACTCCAATTGGCTTCATTTGTAGCTGACTTTTGGTAACATTTATTTCTGAGTTAGACTGCATAAAACAAGAAAAATGAGTGCTTGTTTCGCATAAGGATTGTGACTGAAAAGTCCCCCAAAAAGTGAAGTTCCCCGTTAAACCATTTAATCGCTCGCCTTCGTTGACGCCTGTTGTTGTTGTAGCTGTCCAACATGGAGATTCCAAACCAGGGTGCTCAAGTGGAAGGAGACAGCAGCAGTCACGCCATCCGCCTGCTGACGTAAGACAAGCACACATGCATGAACTAGTGACAAAAGTATTTGTACGCCGCAGGACCTAAGTTATTTATACTCTATTTAAATGATATTTGTTCAGTATTCTAATAAATTGACATTTATTATGTTTGCAGATAATACAAATGTATATTGTTCAGGAGAAGACGTGAAGGAAGTGTTGAGGATAATAGAGGTTGAGTTGATTCAGCTAAAAAAATGGTTTGATATTAGTAAGTTATCATTAAATGATAAGAAAACTAAATTCATGGTTTTTAGTGGTGCAAGGACAAATTGTGAAGCAAAATTAAAATTGAATCAAGTGGAAATTGATAGAGTACACTACCGTTCAAAAGTTTGGGGTCACCCAAACAATTTTGTGGAATAGCCTTCATTTCTAAGAACAAGAATAGACTGTCGAGTTTCAGATGAAAGTTCTCTTTTTCCGGCCATTTTGAGCGTTTAATTGACCCCACAAATGTGATGCTCCAGAAACTCAATCTGCTCAAAGGAAGGTCAGTTTTGTAGCTTCTGTAACGAGCCAAACTGTTTTCAGATGTGTGAACATGATTGCACAAGGGTTTTCTAATCATCAATTAGCCTTCTGAGCCAATGAGCAAACACATCGTACCATTAGAACACTGGAGTGATAGTTGCTGGAAATGGGCCTCTATACACCTATGTAGATATTGCACCAAAAACCAGACATTTGCAGCTAGAATAGTCATTTACCACATTAGCAATGTATAGAGTGTATTTCTTTAAAGTTAAGACTAGTTTAAAGTTATCTTCATTGAAAAGTACAGTGCTTTTCCTTCAAAAATAAGGACATTTCAATGTGACCCCAAACTTTTGAACGGTAGTATATATAAAACTAAATTCTTGGGAATAATAATTGATCATAAATTATGTTGGAAACCGCATATTGAATATATAAAGGGAAAAATATCCAAATCCATTGCTATTCTTTATAAAGTAAAACACATGCTGAATAAGAAATGTCTGCATATGTTATATTATTCTTTTATTTTTCTATATTTAACATATTGTGTTGAAGTTTGGGGAAATGTCTATAAAACAAACATAGACCCAATAATTAAACTTCAAAAAAGGGTCATTAGAATAATACACAAAGCGTGCTACTATGAACATACCAATCCATTATTAATAAGTTCTAATGTGTTAAAATGTTCAGATATTGTGTTTTTGAAAACAATGGAAATTATGTTTCGAGTAAAGAACAACTGCCTTCCAGCTTGTATTCTTAAGTTATTTCAATTAAGAGGAGAAAACTATAATTTACGGGGATATTGATGTTTGAAATAGGTAAAGTAAGAACGAAAATAAAATGCAAATGTATTTCAGTTTTAGGAGTTAAATGGTGGAACAAGCTCAGTGATGAGCTGAAGACATGTAGTTCTTTGTTAAGGTTTAAGAAAACCTTGAAAGGTGAAATACCAGTAATTGAAAATGATCAAGTATAGTAACAATTGCTTTCATCTCATTGATTTTTTTTTTTTAACGTTGACGTTCCAGGCAATCTTATTTTCAGTGGAGGTATAGGATAGGCAAATATAAGCTTTGGCTTCAGCCTATTCCTTTTTCGGTCATTCTTTTCTTTTCTTTTATTTTTGTGTGTAAATGTGTATGATTGTTAAATATGTATAATCTGTTCTGTTAAACTGATCACACAAAATGGTTAATGGTTGATTATATGACCGAAATAAACTTATTTCATTAATTCACATGGCCCTGTTCCAATCTCTGTCCTAAGTGTTTGATGGGCTTGTTCCTCCACACCACACGATTTTGACCTCACTTAGTGCAGTCATGCTGGAGCTGAAAAGGGCCTTCCCTTCTCTGATCCCACATGTTGAATGCACACAATTGTCCAAAATTTCTCAAGGGGTCTCAATACTTGTGTCCGTATTCTGTATGCAAAAGCACATGCATGTAATTATCATGCATGTACATTAATGTTGTCCTCTCGCAGGATCCCTCCTTGTAAAGGTGTAGGAGTGGAGACCAGGAAAGCTTTAGCGCGTTCCCTCCTGGACTGCACTTTCCGCCTGCAGGGCAGGAACAACCGCACATGGGTGGTAGAGCTGGTGCTGGCCAACTGCCCCCTCAACAGCACCCATAGCAAGGAACAAGGTACCCCCCACGAACCCCCAAATCCTCTCGGATCACACTTTCTAGTACGCTAACTAACATTACAATCTGTGACAGCCTCTACACGGCACGTGTACCTGACCTACGAGAACCCCCTGTCAGAGCCGGTGGGTGGGCGCAAAGTGGTGGAGATGTTCCTCAACGACTGGAGCGCCATCAGTCAGCTGTACCAGTGTGTGCTCCAGTTCTCTCGGGCGCTACCAGGTACAAAAATGTCACTCTTTTGTGATTTCTCAGTACAGTCAAGCCTCTAAGGTTGGGCACAATCCGTTGCGGGTCGAGCTCATATTAGGAAAAATTTTCTCCCTTATAGAAACAGAAATAGAAATCAAGGTTCAAACTGTGACCATAACGTAACCTTTAAATTCACTCCAACATGCATGCACTGTCAATTCTAAATAACAAACTGTTATGATTCAAATGTACGTTTAACACACTTCCTTGTGGTCTGCAGAAGATGAATTGGATATGCTTTGATATAAATTTTCCTCGGCAGTCACATTTATAACTCACTTTCTGCGTATGTCTATATACAATTTGTGGAGGTGTTCCCTTGCAAATGTAACTCTCCTTGGCCCCAACCTTTTCAAAAGTATCATAAATTATCTTTTGAAAATGTACAGTGTTAAATATATACCGTATCTAGAAGACAGACAATGCTTAATCCAAGAGTTCAGCGATATAGACAATGTACGACATGAATCATATCAATTTGGCCGACGATAGAGCTTTTTATACTACAGTTATATCATGATAATGCACGTTAATCCACAGTGCAACTTTTAAGTCAGACAGAACCATGTCACGAGATATTAATCGTAAATTAACAAGTAGATTAATAATAGTTTTGACAGAATAGTACAACTGGAAATGACGCAATATGTTAGCGCATATGTTAAAATTAGGAGCCTTTGTAACCCGTTTTTTAAAATGGTTCTATTATCACTTACATACCAAATAATAAACAATGGAACCTCGATTTACAAACTTAATTAGTTCTTGAACACGGCTCGTAAATAGAAATGTTTGTATAGTGAAGCAGAGTTCCCCATAAGAAACAATGTAAATATGAATAATGGGTTACAGCCTTGACAAAAGTCCAAATTTTAGTGAAGGTTTGTACACTTTGAACACAATATTAAGTGATATGCAGTACTGTGTATTAGGGGTGTGGGAAAAAATCGATTCGAATTCAAATCGCCAGTCTCACGTTTCTCATTTTTCAAAAATCTATTTTTTTATTTTTTATTTTTTTATTATTTTAATCAATCCAACAAAACAATACACAGCAATACCATAACAATGCAATCCAATTCCAAAAACAAACCCGACCCAGCAACACTCAGAACTGCAATAAACAGAGCAATTGAGAGGAGACACAAACACGACACAAAACAATCCAAAAGTAGTGAAACAAAAATGAATATTATCAACAACAGTATCAATATTAGTTACAATTTCAACATAGCAGTGATTAAAAATCCCTCATTGACATTATCATTAGACATTTATAAAAAAAAAAATAGAAAAATAAAAATGAACAATACTGTCACATCTCATAAGCTTGACAACACACTGTGTCCAATATTTTCACAAAGATAAAATAAGTCATATTTTTGGTTCATTTAATGGTTAAAACAAATTTATATTATTGCAATCAGTTGATAAAACATTGTCCTTTACAATTATAAAAGCTTTTTACACAAATCTACTACTCTGCTTGCATGTCAGCAGACTGGGGTAGATCCTGCTGAAATCTATGTATTGAATGAATAGAGAATCCTTTTGAATCGGAAAAATATCGTTTTTGAATCGAGTTGAATCTTAAAAAATCGATTTATAATCGAATCGTGACCCCAAGAATCGATATTGAATGGAATCGTGGGACACCCAACGATTCGCAGCCCTACTGTGTATCAAACAAACATAACAGGGAGCTGATGCATCAACTTTCTGAGTAATAAAAAAGTCAAAACAACAACAAGCTGCTGTATGCTCTGCTCTGCCAACACACGCAGAAGTCACTGTGGTGCCCTCTCAAAAACAGAATCCCTAACTTCGTCAATCATATTGCTACAATACTAAACATTTAAAAGAGTAAAATGCACACACATTAACAACGGCGGAGAACTGACAAGAAAGGAGCAGACAGAGGGAGGGAAAAGGAACAGAGACCGTGTTTGTGCTTTGGAAGAGCGAGGAGCCGCTCTGTAACGAGAGAAGAGAAGTGTCTTCTCCTCTGCTGTGATATACGTAAATCTGTTCTGGCATCAACGCTGGTCTGTTAAATTTTTGGGACTCTTGAGTTAGCAAAATGGGCAAAACTTGTCAAAAGGCGAAAAAACTTAAGAAAAGGCACACATGCTGGAGTAATGAGACGTGACTTCTCCTGCACAGCAAGTGAAGTGGAAGGCTCCGCCTCCCTAAACAATGTTTGGCCCTGCTTTTTTGCCTGAAAGCACCTGAATGAAGCGTTTGTCCACAGAGACATGGTTGGCACGCAGTGGCATATTTGGAATGATCGAAAAGTGCGCGTAGAGAGGGGTTTGTAAATCGAGTTTTCACTGTATTACGTCTGAAAATAGATTTTAGGCCATATCACTCATCCTTACTTTATCCTAACTTCTATTTTGTTTCCTCAAACCAAGTAGTGATGTCTCATTGGCGCTGTCTTTCTTGATTGACTTTAGCATCTAATCCAACTTTATACTTACTGGTCCAGGTTGGCAAAACAGCCCTGCGTCAAATGTCGTGGACAAATAAACACAAAAGTGTATGTTTTCTTGAGCATAAAACCAAAAGGGTCAACTCTGGAGGCTCCAGGCAGTCTTACAGCCGAAACAGAGGCGGATTAGGCTGGCCAACAGCATGTACTAACATGTCCACATACAGTTATGTTCATAATAATAGCAGTGTGTTTAAAAAGGTGAGTAAACCTCAAAATTCTTCAAATAAATTGTATTTTAATGAACACAAATGCATTGGGGACACTGCACATTCTATTTCAAAGCCAGAAAATTGGAAAAAAGTAATTTAATTTGACAATATTTTACAGAAAGTCAAGAAATATAAAACCAAAAAATAGCAGTGTTGGCATCTTTCTTTACAAAACTCAAATGTACTGTATAAACTAAGAAAGGCTTGCAGATTCAACTTTTCTTAGAATTATTAACTATAATTTAGTTGCATAACCAGGGTTTCTGATAACTGCTTCACATCTGTGGCACATGGAGTCGACAGGTATTGCAGCCCAGGACAATTGTACTACATTCCACAATTCCTCTGCATTTTTTAGTTTTGCCTCATGAACAGCATTCTTTATGTCAGCCCACAAGTTTTCAATGGGATTAAGGTTCGGGGATTGTGCTGGCCACTCCATTACTTGAACTCTGTTTGTCTGGAAGCATGATTTTGCTCGCTTGCTGGTGTGTTTGGGGTCATGTCTTGTTGAAATACCCATTTCAAGGGCATTTCCTCTTCAGAATATGGCAACATGACTTCTTCCAGTATTCTGATGTACTCAAACTGATCCATGATCCCTGGTACGCGATGAATAGGACCAACACCATAGTACGAGAAACATCCCCATATCATGATGCTTGCACCACCATTCTTCACCGTCTTCACTGTGTACTGGGGCTTGAATTCAGTGTTTGCAGGACATCTGACAAACTGTCTGTGGCCCTTAGACCCAAAAAAAACAATCTTACTCTCATCAGTCCCTAAATATTACGCCATTTCTCTTTAGGCCAGTCAATGTGTTCTTTGGCAAATTGTAACCACTTCAGCACATGTCTTTTTTTTTAACAATGGGACTTTGCGGGGGCTTCTTGCTGGTAGCTTGGCTTCACATAGACGTGGTCTGATTGTTACAGTACTCACAGGTCATCTTAGATCTTCTTTCATCCTCCTGGAGCTGATCATTGGCTGAGCCTTTGCCATTTTGGTTATACTCCGATCCATTTCAATAGTCGTTTTTCTTTTTCTTCCTCGCCTTTTTGGTTTTGGCTGCCATTTTAAAGCATTTGATATCATTTTAGCTAAACAGCCTATCATTTTCTGCACTTCTTTATAGGTTTTCCCCTCTTTTATTAAATTCTTAATCAAAGAACGCTCTTCTTCTGAACAGTGTCTTGAATGACCCATTTTACTCTTTTTTTCCAAGGACAAATGCACAGCCAGCATATGCAGCTTCAGTTGCCTTGATCCTAAAATAAGGGCCACTTGTTTAACATATTTTTTTTACACATAATCAATGATGTCACTTATGGAACGCAGCACTGCTATTTTTTTGAACACGCCCCTTTCAGTAAATGATTCAGTTTCACAGAATCAGCAGCATGCACATCATTCCTGTTGGGTCTGTTGGTTTTCTATACCTTTACTAAACATTCTAGAAACTTACTTGCAGTGTAGAAGTTGAAATTCTAACAAAAACAGTGATTTATCTTGCTAGTGATGTGGGACTGCTATTATTTTGAACACAACTGTATATATTCCTCGCACACTAATTCACTAATGGAGCCATTACCTCCCTGCTTGGCACTCAGCATCAAGGGTTGGAATTGGGGGTTAAATCACCAAAAATGATTCCCGGGCGCGGCACCGCTGCTGCCCACTGCTCCCCTCACCTCCCAGGGGGTGACCAAGGGGATGGGTCAAATGCAGAGGACAAATTTCACCACACCTAGTGTGTATGTGACAATCATTGGTACTTTAAAGGCCTACTGAAAGCCACTACTACCGACCACGCAGTCTGATCGTTTATATATCAATGATGAAATCTTAACATTGCAACACATGCCAATACGGCCGGGTTAACTTATAAAGTGCAATTTTAAATTTCCCGCTAAACTTCCGGTTGAAAATGTCTATGTATGATGACGTATGCGCGTGACGTCAATGGTTGAAACGGGAAGTATGCGGACACATTGAATCCTATACAAAAAACTCTGTTTTCATCTCAAAATTCCACAGTATTCTGGACATCTGTGTTGGTGAATCTTTTGCAATTTGTTTAATGAACAATGGAGACTGCAAAGAAGAAAGTTGTAGGTGGGATCGGTGTATTAGCGGCGGACTACAGCAACACAACCAGGAGGACAGAGATGGATAGCAGACGCGCTAGCCGCCGAACTCACCTTAACTTCCTCCGTCTCGCCGACCGCATCGGTGATCGGGTGAAGTCCTTTGTCGCACCGTCGATCGCTGGAACGCAGGTGAGCAGGGGTGTTGATGAGCAGATGAGGGCTGGCTGGCGTAGGTGGAGAGCTAATGTTTTTAGCATAGCTCTGTGAGGTCCGGTTGCTAAGTTAGCTTCAATGGCGTCGTTAGCAACAGCATTGTTAACCTTCGCCAGGCTGGAAAGCATTAACCGTGTAGTTACATGTCCATGGTTTAATAGTATTGTTGATCTTCTGTATATCCTTCCAGTCAGGGGCTTATTTATTTTGTTTCTATCTGCATTTGAGCCCGATGCTATCACGTTAGCTCAGTAGCTAAAGAGCTTCGCCGATGTATTGTCGTGGAGATAAAAGTCACTGTGAATGTCCATTTCGCGTTCTCGACTCTCATTTTCAAGAGGATATAGTATCCGAGGTGGTTTAAAATACAAATCCGTGATCCACAATAGAAAAAGGAGAGAGTGGGATCCAATGAGCCAGCTTGTACCTAAGTTACGGTCAGAGCGAAAAAAGATATGTCTTGCACTGCATTCTAGTCCTTTACTTTCACGTTCCTCATCCACGAATCTTTCATCCTCGCTCAGATTAATGGAGTAATCGTCGCTTTCTCGGTCCGAATCGCTTTAGCTGCATTGAAAACAATAGGAAAATGTGAGGAGCTTTTCTACTGTTGACGTCACGCTACTTCCGGTACAGGCAAGGCTTTTTTTTTATCAGCGACCAAAAGTTGCAACTTTATCGTCGATGTTCTCTACTAAATCCTTTCAGCAAAAATATGGCAATATCGCGAAATGATCAAGTATGACACATAGAATGGATCTGCTATCCCCGTTTAAATAAAAAAAATTCATTTCAGTAGGCCTTTAACTTTAACTTTTAGGGATCGAACAGGCTTTGCGGCTCTAGGTGGGTTTTATTTGGCGGAAATGGGCACAAATGGCCCTTTGTATACTGAAAGTTGCCAACCTCTGCCCTACAGTGGCCACTAATATCAACATTTGCTGCAATGATATTAATAGATTGAGTCTTTGCTGTTGATCCTTTAACAACCTTATTTAGCGCTGACGCTGGCTTGCAGTTTAAGTCAACCTACTACAGATGTTTGCATAGACGACATGCAATGCCGTACATACGTCACTTCTGTTCGCATAAATGTTATATTTCAAATTTAAATGGCTGCCAACAGTTTGTTGTTTGCCTTGAGTGGTCGCTATAGACTGGTTTGACTGTACCACCGAACAACATGTCCTTGTTGTGTCCTCCCAGAGTTGCCGTCCTACCTCGGCCTCTTCTCAGAGGTACGCCTGTACAACTTCCGCAAGCTGGTGCTGTGCTACGGCACCACCAAGGGCAGCTCAGTCACCATCCAGTGGAACTCCAACAGCCACAGGTTCCACCTGGCCCTCGGCACCGTGGGGCCCAACTCGGGCTGCTCCAACTGCCACAACATCATCCTCCACCAGCTGCAGGAGATGTTCAACAAGAACCCCAATGTCATTCAGCTGCTGCAGGTAAACCAGGACAAATGCTTGGTGACTAACGCATTTCAGATGCTAATAGAGTCGTTTGCGTCCGCCAGGTGCTTTACGACACACAGGCTCCTCTCAACGCCATCAACAAGTTACCAACCGTGCCCATGCTGGGCCTGACCCAGCGCACCAACACTGCCTACCAGTGCTTCTCCATCCTGCCCCAGTCGCCCACGCACATCCGCCTGGCCTTCCGCAACATGTACTGCATCGACATCTACTGCCACAGTCAAGGTGTGGTGGCTATCAGGGACGGAGCGTACAGTCTCTTCGACAACACCAAGATCGTGGAGGGCTTCTACCCGGCTCCTGGACTCAAGGTAGACCAGACTACAATTGCTGTCTTGTTGCCAAGTTCCTCGGGTTTGGTCACTGTCATTTATTTGTTTGTTTTTTGAAATACATTTTAAATGGCAGTATACTAAAGAAAACATGTTTTATCACAATAAAATCCCAATATAATCCCATTTGTAGCTGTAGAAAACATTAAAAACAATTCGGATTAACTCCTCTTCTCTGCATGCAGTTTAAATTGTTGTTACTCTGCTGCTGGTGTGAAATGCATGCCTGTTAGACTTGCCATACTGTTGTTCACAATTAATGCTGACACACAAATACAAATAGACGGAATATAAATTGAAAGAGTAAATGAAACCACATTTCTAGGTAGGGATGATACTCGAAACCGATTTTCCCGGTTGTTCGATAAGAAAAGAACCGAGTCCTCGGACTCGAATCCCTATTTGAGAACCGCTACCCGTTATCGAGACCACTATAGTAAAGAAAAAGAGTTGGTTCTTTATTCGAATCCCTCGGAACGAATCCCGTCCCGACCAGAATGCCCCTTGAGACATCACAAGAATTTACGTCACGTAGCTCAGTCATTAGGCGCAGATAGGGAAAGCAGGAAAAACAATGGAATAATAAAGTTCAACACAAAAGGTATAATCCAATGAATAACTTTACTGAGAGATTTGAGCAGGGTAAAACACATGACGAACACTTTTACGACCAACCGGAAACATAGCAACCAGACTAGCAACGCACCTCCTTTACGGCAGCTGTCACAACGTTCTTAAAGCAACCGCAGCACATACATATATATACAACATATATGACATGATCTCCCTTTTTTAACTTTTGTTTTTCTTTCCTTGTAAACAAAACAAAATCACACTGTATATGTGTTGTCTGTCTAATTATAAATAATGCAGACGAGGCGTGTTGGCTGAGTTCTTGACGTTTACTTTCACGGGTGACGACATGCAACAACACTTTTCGGGGCTACCGCGCATGCTCGTCACTCCCGTTGCATGCTGGGTAGAGCAGTTGTTATGTTCCCTAGCTCATAACATCACATCTTTCCCCCTATAAAGAAAGATTTTAACTCAATAAAGTGTATTTCTTTTTTTAGCTTTAACTTTTCATTTTTTAGCATTGTAACCACATTTGCAAACAACTTTTCTCTTCATAGAATTTTCTTTCAATAAAGAAATAAAGTGCAAAAATGTCAAAGCATCATAACAAACAGTTATGTCAAATAGCAGCAGAATTGCACTTTTTGGAAAGCTGTATTATTTTCAGTTTTGTGCCCAAGGGACTGATTTTATTTAACACTATATTATTATTTATACACCTATAGTGATCACAGAGACAGGTTGTTTTTGTGATACTGTATATATTTGTTTTTCTGAAAAATCCCACTTAATATACTTTGGGTAACAACAGTCAATTTTTTATTATTTTTTTAAATTTTTTTAGGGGGGTAACAGTCAATATTTATTTATTTATTAGATTTTATTTTTTTCTTATATAATAAAAGTGAGCTTTTGTTAAACCAAATATTGTGTGTTTTTTTCCATATACAACAACCTATCTGGACTCGATAAGAGAATCGATAAGGAATCGGTTCGATAAGAGGATTCGATAATAGGCTCGAACTCGATAATTTCTTATCAAACATCATCCCTATTTCTAGGTATAATGATTGATGATAAAATTAACTGGAAATCTCGTATAAAAAATATACAACATAAAGTGTCAAGAAACATGTCAATAATGAATAAAGCAAATCATGTTCTAGACCAGTGGTTCTTAACCTTGTTGGAGGTACCGAACCCCACCAGTTTCATATGCGCATTCACCGAACCCTTCTTTAGTGAAAAATAAAATGTTTTTTTTTTTTTTTCAAATTCAAGACAAAGTTATATGTTTTTGGTAACACTTTAGTATGGGAAACATATTCTAAGTAACAAAGACTTAATTTAGAGTTATTTGGTTAGGGTTAGGGTTAGGGCCAGGGTTAGAGGGTAAGGGTTATAATAAGGCCATACCGAATAAGGCATTAATAAGTACTTAATGATGACTAGTTAAGAGCCAATATGTTACTAATTTGCATGTTAATAAGCAACTAATTAATGGTGAATATGTTCAATGTATTTTGCTGACTTGGACAGGGTTGTAGGTTTTATAAGAAAAAACAACAACAATTACACTATGTATATTAGGGGTGTAACGGTACACAAAAATGTTGGTTCGCTACGTACCTCGGTTTAGAGGTCACGGTTCGGTCCATTTTCGGTACAGTAAGAAAACAACAAAATATAAATTTTTGGGTTATTTATTTACCAAATTTGCAAAATCTTCCAACAAAAATATTTTTCTTAGTGGAATATTTGTTGTGAAGTAATGGGAACCTTGTATAGGTCAATAATTCATAATAACATTGATTTTGATTCAATATTATGTTTTGAGCAATGACAGTTTGAAAGAAAAAAAACCAGCTTTGTTTAATTAGTCAACATTGCAACTTTTTCTAAATTACCGTACATTTAACCTTTAAGCTTTTTTATTTCACTTTTGTTATGTTTTTGTTTATTTTAATAGTATTTTTAGAATGTGCCGTGGGCCTTTAAAACATTAGCTGTGGACCGCAAATGGCCTCCGGGGCACACTTTTGACACCCCTGCTATAGATAATAAAAAATTAAATGTAATAAATCTATGGATAAAAAAGCAGAGCCTGGCGACGCATGCGCGTTTATCAAAACTCTCTCTCTCTCTCTGTCTCTGTCTCTGCCCCTCCCTCACCAATGCTGCTGCGCTCACAATTTGTTTTGTTTTTAACCCCTTCTTAACCCTGAACGTACATTGAAAATATATGCAACCCTAACGCAAAATGCCGGACATTTGAGGCATTTAAGAAACCCCGCCCTGACAGCTACGCAAAAGAGGACATGTCCGGTGAAAAGAGGACGTATGGTCAGTCTATCCTAGCCCGTTAGCTGCTAGCAGGCCGCGTGTTGTGCCTCGGTGTGCATTGTTTACACAACGTTACGCTACTTAATATGTCCGTGTGGAAATCCGTTCGGTACACCTCCGAACCGAACCGGAACCCCCGTACCGAAACGGTTCAACACAAATACACGTACCGTTACACCCCTAATGGACATGTATATCTCTCTTGCTGTTTGTCAAATTCAGTAGCACTTTTGTGCAAGACAAAATCTGACAATGTTATCAGCATACTCCCTTTTAGTGGTTCTCTTCTATTGAGCACCTTTCTTCCCTCTTCTAGACCTTCCTGAACATGTTTGTGGACAGCAACCAGGACGCCCGCAGGCGCTCGGTCAACGAAGACGACAACCCGCCGTCGCCGGTGGGCGTGGATGTGATGGACACGCTCATCAACCAGCTGCAGGCCCAGCCGCAGACCTTGAGACCCGCCGGCGGAGGCGTCTACCCGCCCCTCACCTCGCCGCCGCCGAATTACCACGCCAATATCACGCCCTCGCCGTCCATGATGCCCACGCAATCGCCAGGTATTCATTAATATTTCACCGTAAGCGAGCGGATGATCTCATCTGCTGTTTGATTCCATGCAAGCTTCGCAGGCCGGCCGTGTAGCGTCGCCGCAATGCTGGCCTCCTTGAGGGAAATTGTGCCCATTTCACTTAGGAAAAGCAACCATGCGTCTTATTTTTTATTTGTTTTGTCCCACCCCCTTTTTATGTTGCGCTATCTCAGCCCACCAGTCCTGCTGCCCAGCTTTAGCATGTGCACATGTGCAGCGTGAGTGTGTGTGTGTGTGTGTGTTCCTGCTCAGTCTTGACAAGATGTGGTGTGTGTATGTGCAGGGAACATCCATGCCTCTGGCTCCCCTAGCGGAGCGCTGAGGGCACCCTCTCCTTTCGGCCCTACCCCGTCTCCATCTTCTCTGGGCATAGCCATGGGTCAGACCAGCTTTGCCAGCCCCCACGGTAAGACGGGCGCGGTTCTGGTCCGCTTGGCAAGGGCTCGACAAAGCCTAAACTTCCCTATCCGGGCTCTCGCTTCGGTTGCGCATAAATGTGGCGTTCGGGTTTACATTAGTGTCTTTCTTTCGTGTTCTTTTATTTTTTGTGTGTCTGAAGGCTTGACCCTCTCCCCCCTGACCAGGTGCTCTGGACCCCAGCTCTCCCTATGCCATGGTGTCTCCCAGCCACAGGGGCCCGTGGCCAGGCTCTCCCCAGGTCTCAGGTCCTTCTCCTGGGGCGAGGATCCACGGCATGTCCCCTGGTAACCCTTCGTTGCACTCGCCAATTCCTGACCCTCACTCTCCTCGTGCTGGACCGAGTAAGTGCTTTTCTCACAAAAGCAAACGTCATATGTCATTCCATGTCAAAACACAATCACTTCTATGTTCAATCAACCTCGACGTCTCTTACAGTCACTGTTTTTGTGGTACACAAAAGCAAATTAAAGGCCTACTGAAAGCCACTACTAGCGACCACGCAGTCTGATAGTTTATATATCAATGATGAAATCTTAACATTGCAACACATGCCGGGTTAACTTATAAAGTGCAATTTTAAATTTCCCGCCACACTTCCGGTTGAAAACGTCTAGATATGATGACGTATGCGCGTGACGTAAACGATTGATACGGAAGTATTGGTACCCCATTGAATACAATACAAAAAAGCTCTGTTTTCATTTCAAAATTCCACAGTATTCTGGACATCTGTGTTGGTGAATCTTTTGCAATTTGTTTAATGAACAATGAAGACTGCAAAGAAGAAAGCTGTAGGTGGGATCGGTGTATTAGCGGCGGACTACAGCAACACAGCCAGGAGGACTTTGAGGTGGATAGCAGACGCGCTAGCCGCCAAACTCACCTTAACTTCCTCCGTCTCCGGGCCGCCGACCGCATCTGTGATCGGGTGAAGTCCTTCGTCGCACCGTCGATCGCTGGAACGCAGGTGAGCACGGGTGTTGATGAGCAGATGAGGGCTGGCTGGCGTAGGTGGATAGCTAATGTTTTTAGCACAGCTCTGTGAGGTCCGGTTGCTACGTTAGCTTCAATGGCGTCGTTAGCAACAGCATTGTTAAGCTTCGCCAGGCTGGAAAGCATTAACCGTGTATTTACATGTCCATGGTTTAATAGTATTGTTGATTTTCTATCTATCCTTCCAGTCGAGGGGTTTTGTTTCTTTTGTTTCTATATGCAGTTAAGCACGATGCTATTACGTTAGCTCCGTAGCTAAAGTGTTTCGCCGATGTATTGTCGTGGAGATAAAAGTCACTGTGAATGTCCATTTTGCGTTCTCGACTCTCATTTTCAAGAGGATATAGTATCCCAGGTGGTTTAAAATACAAATCCGTGATCCACAATAGAAAAAGGAGAGAGTGTGGAATCCAATGAGCCAGCTTGTACCTAAGTTACGGTCAGAGCGAAAAAAGATATGTCTTGCACTGCATTCTAGTCCTTTACTTTAACGTTCCTCATCCACAAATCTTTCATCCTCGCTCAAATTAATGGGGTAATCGTCGCTTTCTCGGTCCGAACCCCCCCAGCTGCATTGAAAACAATGGGGAAATGTGAGGAGCCTTTCAACCGTTGACGTCACGCTACTTCCGGTACAGGCAAGGCTTTTTTTTTTATCAGCGACCAAAAGTTGCAACTTTATCGTCGAATCCTTTCAGCAAAAATATGGCAATATCGCGAAATGATCAAGTATGACACATAGAATGGATCTGCTATCCCCGTTTAAATAAAAAAAATTCATTTCAGTAGGCCTTTAATTAATCTACCGTATTTTCCGGACTATAAGGCGCACTTAAAATCCTTTTTTTTGTTGTTGTCAAAACTCGACAGTGCGCCTTATAACGGAATAATTCTGGTTGTGCTTACCGACTTCGAAGCAATTTTATTTGGTACATGGTGTAATGGTAAGTGTGACCAGTAGATGGCAGTCAAATTTAAGAGCTACGTGTAGACGGCAATATGATGGCAGTCACACAGAGATACGTGCAGACTGCAATATGACTCAAGTGAACAACACCAACATTTTATATGTTCCATTGAAAATATAGAACATTACACACGGCGCTCAAAAATCTATCAAAATGTGTTAGTACGACCTTGGTAAGCTATGAAGCCGCACCGCTTGATGGATTGTACTGTGCTTCAACATAGGAGTATTATGGTGTGTGTATAAGGTAAGACATTATCTGGTAGATAATATGCAAAAGCAACTTTTCTTACCTTCTGGTACCTGCTGATCTGTATTTGGGATCTGCATAAATCCTGAAAAATTGCGCGCGTCCGCCTTTTAGTTGGTGGCGACACCGTAGTCCAGGGGTGTCCAAAGTGCGGCCCGGGGGCCATTTGCGGCCCGCAGCTAATTGTTTACCGGCCCGCCACACATTCTGGAAATGCTATTGCAAAAATAAAAAATAAACATTAACTAGAAAAAGTTGCAATGTTGACATAAAGCTGCCATGCAGGCTGTTTTTTTCTTTTGTCTATCTTTATTTTTCTTTTATTGCCATTGCTTAAAAAAAAGAAAAAATCTATGTTATAATGAATTATTAACCTATTCAAGGCTCCAATTATTTCAAATATTTCACATTAAAATGTTTTATGTGGAAAATATTGCATATATTGTGTGGTTGCCATACAAAAACATCGTTTTCTTTGACAAAAGAGCATAAAACAAACAAAATAATAGTTCAAACGTAAAATTGACAGATATATCTGAAGTTGATCTCGTAACTTAAGTGTTGAAAGTAAAAAAAACCTAATACAAATGTATCACTTTATGAGTGGGGCACCTTTTGTATCCTAAATATATTTAATGGGATTTTATTTATCTTTTCACTGATTACTCAAAAATAACAATGAATTAATATCAATGGTGTCTTGCATTATTGATGTTTTTAAGGCTCTAATTACTTCACATCAAACATTGCTTTCTGAATGTTTTGGGCAGTGGGGGAAATACTGCATATTTCAGTTTTATTATAAAAAAACAAAGTTGTCTTGATAGAAAAGGCATAAAACCTTTTTGGTTTTTTTAATTTTATATCAACCTGAAGTTGATATACTGTAGAGATTTACTGTAAGCGTTAAATACATTTAAAAAAATAAAATAATTTGACTTGTTTTTAACATTTTAATGACTTAGACCCTTTATGGTCCCCGGGAGCCCTAAAGGTAAAAAAAAAAAAAAAATCCATATATTTTTTTATGATTTGAAAATGAAAACTATCAAAATGGCCCCCGCAGGCTTTAATTTTTCCAAACAAGGATGGGGCGAGGGTCACCCCTTTGTGCACAAATGCGTGAGCAAATTGTCGAACAGTTTAAGAACAACATTTCTCAACCAGCTATTGCAAGGAATTTAGGGATTTCACCATCTACGGTCCGTAATATCATCAGTAGGTTCAGAGAATCTGGAGAAATCACTGCACGTAAGCGATGATATTACGGACATTTGATCGCTCAGGCGGAACTGCATCAAAAAGCGACATCAGTGTGTAAAGGATATCACCACATGGGCTCAGGAACACTTCAGAAAACCACTGTCAGTAACTACAGTTGGTCGCTACATCTGTAAGTGCAAGTTAAAACTCTCCTATGCAAGGCGAAAACCGTTTATCAACAACACCCAGAAATGACGTCGGCTTCGCTGGGGCCAAGCTCATCTAAGATGGACTGATGCAAAGTGGAAAAGTGTTCTGTAGTCTGACGAGTCCACATTTCAAATAGTTTTTGGAAACTGTGGACGTCGTGTCCTCCTGACCAAAGAGGAAAATAACCATCCGGAATGTTATAGGCGCAAAGTTTAAAAGACAGTATCTGTGATGGTATGAGGTAGGGTTGTACGGTATACCGATATTAGTATAGTACCGCGATACTAATGAATAATTTTCGGTACTATACCCCCATCACAACATCATCTTTCGTTTAAAAAAAATGTATAATATGTTTATAAACTCAGGAAATATGTCCCTGGACACATGAGGACTTTGAATATGACCAATGTATGATCCTGTAACTACTTGGTATCGGATTGATACCCAAATTTGTGGTATCATTCAAAACTAATGTAAAGTATCAAACAAGAGAAGAATAAGTGATGATTACATTTTAACAGAAGTGTAGATAGAACATGTTAAAAGAGAAAATAAGCAGATATTAACAGTAAATGAACAAGTAGATTTATAATTCATTTTCTACCACTTGTCCTTAATAATGTTGACAAAATAATAGAATGATAAATGACACAATATGTTACTGCATATGTCAGCAGACTAATTAGGAGCTTTTGTTTGTTTACTTACTACTAAAAGACAAGTTGTCTTGTATGTTCACTATTTTATTTAAGGACAAACTTGCAATAATAAACATATGTTTAATGTACCCTAAGATTTTTTGTTAAAATAAAGCCAATAATGCAATTTTTTGTGGTCCCCTTTATTTAGAAAAGTATCGTAATCATTTTGGTACCGGCACCAAAATATTGGTATCGGGACAACACTAGTATGAGGGTGTATTAGTGCCCAAGACATGGGTAACTTACACATCTGTGAAGGCACCATTAATGCTAAAAGGTACATACAGGTTTTGGAGCAACATATGTTGCCATCCAAGCAACGTCTTTTTCATGGACGCCCCTGCTTATTTCAGCAAGACAATGTCAAGCCACGAGTTACAACCGCGTGGCTTCATAGTAAAAGAGTGCGGGTACTAGACTGGCCTGCCTGTAGTCCAGACCTGTCTCCCAGTAAAAATATGTGGCGCATTAATTATGAAGCCTAAAATAGCATTTTACAACAGTCCGTACTCAACTTAAGCTGTACATCAAGCAAGAATGGGAAAGAATTCCACCTGAAAAGCTTCAAAAATGTGTCTCCTCAGTTCCCAAACGTTTACTGAGTGTTAAAAGGAAAGGCCATGTAACACAGTGGTAAAAATGCCCATGTGGCAACTTTTTTGCAATGTGTTGCTGCCATTAAATTCTAAGTTAATGATTATTTGCAGAAAAATATTACGTTTCTCAGTTCGAACATTAGATATCTTGTCTTTGCAGTCTATTCAATTGAATATAAGTTGAAAAGGTCTTACAAATCATTGTATTCTGTTTTTATTTACGAATTACACAACGTGCCAACTTCATTGGTTTGGGGTTTTGTAGTATACTTGTTAAATAAAACCTCTGACTTGTTTTTAATGAATACCGTCCTAGGCCTACTAGGCGACTGTATTTCAATGTTGGCCATTATTGTTGTACTTGGAGAGCCAAGTGTTCTCTTAGGTCAGGGGTCGGAAACCTTTACCACTCAAAGAGCCATTTTGGAAAGTTTCACAAATTAAAGAAAACAATGGGAGCCACAAAATTTTTTTGAAAATTTAAAATGAAAAACACCGCATACAAAGCTTAAATTGCTTTGCGCTATGTTAACCAGGGGTCTCTGACACACGCACCGGCACGCATCTCAATATGGAAATTTAATGTTAGTGCGGCCCGCGACTTTTAATTGAGTGGCGCTTGATAGCGTCTTTCTTGCCAACCCCCTCAAATTTCCGGGAGACTCCCAAATTTCAGGATGTGCTGGCACTGCTTTTAGCGCCCTCTACAGCCTGCCCAAACAGCGTACCTGCTTGGCCACGTGTTGAATGCAGCTTTTGCTTGCTCACGCAAGTGCCAGCAAGGCATACTTGTTCAACAGCCACACAGCTTACACTGACGGTAGCCGTACAAAAACAACTTTAACACTGTTACGTTACAAATATGCGCCACACTTTGAACCCACACCAAAAAACAATGACAAACACATTTCTGGAGAACTTCTGCACTGTAACACAACATCAACACAACACAACAAATACCCAGAATTCCATGCAGCCCTAACTCTTCCGCTCAACCGACGCACGGAGAGGGGGGGGGTTGATGTGTGGGGGGGTTTGGTGGTAGCGGGGGTGTATAATGTAGACCGGAAGAGTTAGGGCTGCATGGGATTCTGGGTATTTGTTGTGTTGTGTTTATGTTGTGCTACGGTGCGGATGTTCTCCAGAAATGTGTTTGTCATTCTTTTTTGGTGTGGGTTCACAGTGTGGCGCATATTTGTAACGTAACAGTGTTAAAGTTGTTTCATACGGCTACCGTCAGTGTAAGCTGTGTGGCTGTTGAGCAAGTATGCCTTGCTGTCGCCTACGTGTGCAAGTAAAAGCAACATATAACATGTGGCCGGGCTGGCACGCTGTTTGTAAATGCTATAGAGGACAATTAATGCAGTGCCATTAGGGCACACCCTTGATTAAGTCATTAGAGTGAAAATAGGATAATATTTGCCTTGGGAGATTTCTAGGAGAGGCAGTCTCCTGGGAAAATCGGGGGGGTCGTTAAGTATACTGGGAAAACCGGGAGGGTCGGCAAGTATGCAGCTGAGCCGCATCAGAGTGGTCAAAGAGCCGCAGGTTGCCGACCCCTGTCTTAGGTGGTACGTTGTGAATGCATTTTGAGAACCATTGGGATAGACTATTTATCCCACAATGGGGAAATGATGTGGTTGCAGTGCAATTACAATTACAGATATGTTGCTTTGACAGCCTGCAGATATCTTTGAGATGCCTTTTTAAGCTTTTGTTTTGTACTGAGGTTCTTATGAATGACTAAAGTCATGTCCATTTCTGTTCTTCTATTCCGGCTCCCAAGTCATGCCCACCAGTATGCCTCCACCCCGCAAGCTACCTCAGCGCCCCTGGGCTGCCTCCATCCCCACTATCCTCACCCACAATGCCCTGCACGTGCTCCTGCTGCCCTCGCCCACCCCCTGTCTGGTGCCAGGCCTGGCGGGAAGCTACCTCTGCTCGCCGCTGGAGCGCTTCTTGGGTTCGGTCATCATGAGGCGGCACCTGCAGAGGATCATTCAGCAGGAAGCCAACGTAAGAAGACAAGAAGGAAAAGCAAGATCTGCACTATTTTGTCGAGCGCTCCCGCTCACGTCTCTCCTTCCGTGCAGCTTTCCATCGTGAACTCCAACGAGCCCGGGGTTATCATGTTCAAAACGGACGTGCTCAAGTGTCGCGTGGCTCTCAACCCAAAGAACTACCAGACTCTGCAGCTCAAAGTCACACCGGAGAACGCGGGCCCGTGGTCACAGGACGAGCTTCAGGTGCTGGAGAAGTTCTTTGAGACGCGGGTAAGTACCTCACAAGGTTCATTGAAAGAGTTTCACATGACGAGAGCGAAACTGCAGCTCACTCAACATATATAAAGAAGTGGGTTTTTTTTATTGGTCTTTTTTTTTCTTGTTCTCTTTTCAAGGTTGCAGGCCCCCCCTTTAAATACAACACATTGAATGCCTTCACAAAGCTGCTGGGAGCTCCCACGCACATCCTCAGAGACTGTGTGCGCATCATGAAGCTGGAACTGGTTAGTTGTTGTTAATGCATATTTACTATACATTTTTGAGTGTTTTTAAAAAATAATAATTTTCTGCAGTATTAATTATTGCCACAATTGTAGACATAAAGCCCAGAACCTCGTGGTTAAGACTTTTCCCAGTTAAAAGTAATGCAAATAGAAATAATCAATTCCGGGGTCAAACTGTCGCAATCATTTAATTTACTTATTTATTATATGTATAAACAACAAAAAAACAAACCAAAAAAAATAATATGTATATATATATATATATATATATATATATATATATATATATATATATATATATATATATATATATATATACACTACCGTTCAAAAGTTTGGGGTCACCCAAACAATTTTGTGGAATAGCCTTCATTTCTAAGAACAAGAATAGACTGTCGAGTTTCAGATGAAAGTTCTCTTTTTCTGGCCATTTTGAGCGTTTAATTGACCCCACAAATGTGATGCTCCAGAAACTGAATCTGCTCAAAGGAAGGTCAGTTTTGTAGCTTCTGTTACGAGCTAAACTGTTTTCAGATGTGTGAACATGATTGCACAAGGGTTTTCTAATCATCAATTAGCCTTCTGAGCCAATGAGCAAACACATTGTACCATTAGAACACTGGAGTGATAGTTGCTGGAAATGGGCCTCTATACACCTATGTAGATATTGCACCAAAAACCAGACATTTGCAGCTAGAATAGTCATTTACCAAATTAGCAATGTATAGAGTGTATTTCTTTAAAGTAAACTAGTTTAAAGTTATCTTCATTGAAAAGTACAGTGCTTTTCCTTCAAAAATAAGGACATTTCAATGTGACTCCAAACTTTTGAACGGTAGTGTATATATATATATATATATATTAGGGCTGCAACTAACAACTAATTTGATAATCGATTAATCTGTCGATTATTACTTCGATTAATCGATTAATAATCGGATAAAAGAGACAAACTACATTTCTATCCAGTATTTTATTGAAAAAAAACACAGCATACTGGCACCATACTTATTTTGATTATTGTTTCTCAGCTGTTTGTAAATGTTGGAGTTTATAAATAAAGGTTTATAAAAAATAAAAATAAAAAGTTGCCTCTGCGCATGCGCATAGCATAGATCCAACGAATCGATGACTAAATTAATCGGCAACTATTTTTATAATCGATTTAATCGATTAGTTGTTGCAGCCCTAATATATATATATATTTAGTTGTTTTTTTTATTTTTTTACTTAAAAAATATTTTATGTAATCTATTTGAATATTTTATTTTTAAATGAAAATAAACTTAAAGTAGACATTCATAACTAACATTCACATGTAAATATAAGTTGACCACAGTTAGTATTAAGTTGCAAAAAAATGTGCTTCATTTATGTCAATTCCCATGTGTCTTAAATTAGGAATAAGTTAACACCATAAATATAACTAGATACGTCATGCTAGGGTTAGGCCATATGGCCGAAAACTGTATCACGATATAAGTGTTTAATATCGGTCGATATCGATAATTATTGATATTTTTTTGTGACCTATTAAAAATAAGAATCATGAGAAAAATATATTAAATGTAAACATTTTCATTTCAAATGTAACCTTCCTCTGATTATAATACCCTCAGTTATCAAGGCAGAAAGTGAATGAAATGTCAATACAAGCATGGAAAACAATCAGTCAATGTAAACAAATTCAAGAAATAGACGGCACACTTACCCTTGTAAAAAAATATCCAAAGAGGGTAACCTCAAACGATGGGTTAGTGTGGCTGACACGGGGCTTAGGCTAAATAATTATTTGTTTATGGAGTTATCCGGCTTAATGTAGAAGGGCCTAAATGTCCCACCCGAGACAATAACACACTAGATCACTGCTACACGGCTCTTAAAGGCCTACTGAAATGAATTTTTTTTATTTAAACGGGGATAGCAGATCTATTCTATGTGTCATACTTGATCATTTCGCGATATTGCCATATTTTTGCTGAAAGGATTTAGTATAGAACAACGACGATAAAGATTGCAACTTTTGGTATCTGATAAAAAAAAGGCTTGCCCCTACCGGAAGTAGCGTGACGTAGTCAGTTGAACATATACGCAAAGTTCCCTATTGTTTACAATGATGGCCGCATGAAGTGAGAGAGATTCGGACCGAGAAAGCGACAATTTCCCCATTAATTTGAGCGAGGATGAAAGATTTGTGGATGAGTAAAGTGCAAGTGAAGGACTAGTGGGGAGTTGAAGCTATTCAGATAGGGAAGATGCTGTAAGAGCCGGGGGTGACCTGATATTCAGCTGGGAATGACTACAACAGTAAATAAACACAAGACATATATATACTCTATTAGCCACAACACAACCAGGCTTATATTTAATATGCCACAAATTAATCCTGCATAAAAACACCTGCGTGTTTGTTATGCTAGCTCCTAGCTCCTCTGCTAGCTCCTAGCTCCATAGAACACGCCAATACAATTCAAACACCTGATCAACACACACCATCACTCAGCCCAAAAGACCGTTTCCTTAACCCAAGGTTCATAAAGCTTATATATTTTTAAAAAGTTACGTACGTGACGCGCACATACGGTCAAGTTATCGAATGTTTAGCAGCCAAGGCTGCATACTCACGGTACCTGATATTCAGCTGGGAATGACTACAACAGTAAATAAACACAAGACATATATATACTCTATTAGCCACAACACAACCAGGCTTATATTTAATATGCCACAAATTAATCCTGCATAATAACACCTGCGTGTTTGTTATGCTAGCTCCTAGCTCCTCTGCTAGCTCCTAGCTCCATAGAACACGCCAATACAATTCAAACACCTGATCAACACACACAATCACTCAGCCCAAAAGACCGTTCACCTAACCCAAGGTTCATAAAGCTTATATATTTTTAAAAAGTTACGTACGTGACGCGCACGTAGGTACGGTATGTGTTATGCTAGCTCCTCTGCTAGCTCCTAGCTCCATAGAACACGCCAATACAATTCAAACACATGATCAACACACACAATCACTCAGCCCAAAAGACCGTTCACCTAATCCAAGGTTCATAAAGCTTATATATTTTTAAAAAGTTACGTACGTGACGCGCACGTAGGTACGGTACGTGTTATGCTAGCTCCTCTGCTAGCTCCTAGCTCCATAGAACACGCCAATACAATTCAAACACATGATCAACACACACAATCACTCAGCCCAAAAGACCGTTCACCTAACCCAAGGTTCATAAAGCTTATATATTTTAAAAAAGTTACGTACATACGCAAAAAAAAGCCAAAGCTGCATACTCACAGTAGCACGTCTGCGTCTTTGTCATCCAAATCAAAGTAATCCTGGTAAGAGTCTGTGTTGTCCCAGTTCTCTACAGGCGTCTGTGTATCCAAATCAAAAGTCCTCCTGGTTAGAGTCTCTGTTATCCGAGTTCTTCCATCTTGACTGCATCTTTCGGGAATGTAAACAAAGAAGCGCCGGCTGTGTACTGTTGTGGCTGACTACGTTCGAAAAATACGTCCATTTCGCACCGACAACTTTCTTCTTTGCTTGCTTGGCTTCCTTCTCCATAATGCAATGAACATGATTGAAACAGATTCACGAACACAGATGTCCAGAATACTGTGGAATTATGAAATGAAAACAGAGCTTTTTCGTATCGACTTCAATGTGGAAGGCATACCCGTGTTCGCCGGGCTACGTCACGCGCATACGTCATCCTCAGAGGCGTTTCGAACCGGAAGTTTAGCGGCAAATTTAAAATGTCACTTTATAAGTTAACCCGGCCGTATTGGCATGTGTTATAATGTTAAGATTTCATCATTGATATATAAACTATCAGACTGCGTGGTCGGTAGTAGTGGCTTTCAGTAGGCCTTTAAAGGGGCATACCACTCTGGGGCATACCGGCTCTTAGCTGCTCTGATCACAATTTGATCCATCTCATCCCAAATTACAAACACAAATTTAAATCTGCAAAGCCTGCATTCGGAACAGTAAAGAAATGGACAAATGAGGCGAAGGAAGAGTTACAGGACTGCTTTGACTGTACAGACTGGAGTGTGTTTGAGGATGCCACAAGTGACTTGTACGAGCTCTTGGACACTTTGACATCTTGCATTAGTTTCTGTGAGAAAGTGTGTGTGCCAAAAAAGACTTTCCGCATCTTCAACAACAACAAGCCATGGTTCACAGCAAAACTGAGCCAGCTGCATCAGGCAAAGGAGGCATACAGAGCGGGAGAGAGGTCTCTGTTCAAAACACTCAGGAACACTTTGAATAAGGAAATCAGAGCTGCAAAACAAAATTCTCTGAGAAGCTGGAAGTCCAGTTTTCAGCCAACAACTCGTCTTCATTGTGGAAAAGTCTTCAAGAAACTACCACCTACAAAAGACCATCACCCAACGTTGATGCTGATTATGGCATTGTTGAGGAGCTGAATAGCTTCTATTGTCGTTTTCATAAAGGGCCATCTCCACCCCTCCCCCACTCCAGTCCAACTGCAATCACCTCTACTCACATTTCTACCCCTCCCCCGCCCGACACACAATCCCCACTAATCATACATGAGGAAAATGTTCGCCGCCTCTTTCAGAGACAGAACATCCGAAAGGCACCAGGACCTGACAGAGTTAAACCTTCCTGTCTCAGGACCTGTGCTGTCCAACTAGCACCTGTCTTCACAGATATTCAACAGATCACTGGAGCTGTGCGAAGTCCCTTCATGCTTCAAAAACTCCACCATCCTTCCAGTCCCTAAGAAATCCTCCACCACTGAACTTAACGACTACAGACCTGTGGCCTTGACTTCAGTCGTCATGAAGTCCTTTGAACGGTTAGTGCTGTCCCATCTTAAAAGCACCATAGGCCACCAGTTGGACCCCCTGCAGTGTACAAACAGGTCAGTGGATGATGCAGTTAACATGGGACTGCACTTCATCCTGCAACATCTTGACCAACCAGGCACCTATGCCAGGATACTGTTTGTTGACTTCAGCCCCGCGTTCAACGCCATCATACCTGAAATCCTCACCGCCAAACTCTCCCACCTCGCTGTGCCTCTTGCTACTTGTCAGTGGATCTCCAGCTTCCTGACAAACAGGAGCCAGCATGTGCGGTTGAAAGACATCACATCTGGAACCATGTCAATCAACACTTGAGCGCCATAGGGGGTGCATCCTTTCTCCACTGCTCTTCTCCCTATACATAAATGACTGCACCTCCAAGAATCCAGCTGTCAAACTGTTGAAATTTGCAGATGACACCACTGTCATTGGGCTCATTCAGAATGGTGACGAGTCTGCATATCGGCAGGAGGTTGAGAGGCTGGTGCTTTGCCGTAGTCAACACAACCCTAAACTGAACACTCTAAAGATTGTGGAGATGGCTGTGGACTTCAGGAAACCCCACTCAGTGCTGCCTCCCCTCACAATATCCAACAGCCCAGTGTCAATGGTGAACTCTTTCAAGTTCTTGGGAACCATCATCTCCCAGGATTTGAAGTGGGAGACAAACACCAGCACCGTCCACAAAAAGGCTCAGCAGAGGATGTAATTCCTACAGCAACTTAGCAAATATGGCTTACCACAAGAGCTGTTAGTCATATTCTACACTGCTACAGTTGAATCCATTTTCTGTTCATCCATTACTGTCTGGTTCGGGGCAACCACAACAAAGGATAGATGCAGACTACAACGCAAAATCAGATCAGTGGAAAAGATCATTGGTGCCCCCCCTGCCCTCCCTACAGGACTTGTACTTCAGCAGGACCAGGAAGAGGGCAGAGAACATCACCAAAGACCGGAAGCGTCCCGGAAGAGTTAGTGCTGCAAGGGGTTCTGGGTATTTGTTCTGTTGTGTTTATGTTGTGTTACGGTGCGGATGTTCTCCCGAAATGTGTTTGTCATTCTTGTTTGGTGTGGGTTCACAGTGTGGCGCATATTTGTAACAGTGTTAAAGTTGTTTATACGGTCACCCTCAGTGTGACCTGTATGGCAGTTGACCAAGTATGCGTGGCATTCACTTGTGTGTGTGAAAAGCCGTAGGTATTATGTGATTGGGCCGGCACGCAAAGGCGGTGCCTTTAAGGTTTATTGCCGCTCTGTACTTCTCCCTACGTCCGTGTACCACTATGTACAGCGGCGTTATAAAAAGTCATAAATTTTACTTTTTGAAACCAATACCGATAATTTCCGATATTGCATTTTAAAGCATTTATCGGACATCTGTAATTATCGCACAATCTTCTTCAGTCTGGAGCCAAATTGACAAGTAAATGTGCGCGCACTACCTAGTTTGGATTTCATTTATGTTGACCTCCAAGGACGCGCTGACATAAATGTGTATTAATGCGGTGTTCCCATTTCCTGCAGTTCCCAGACCAGGCTGCGCAGCTGAAGTGGAACGTCCAGTTCTGCCTCACCATCCCTCCCAGCGCTCCCCCCATCGCCCCCCCCGGAACCATCGCCGTGGTGCTCAAGTCCAAGATGCTGTTCTTCGTAAGTGTCCGACACCACCCGGCACCTGCGTTCTTTGAAAGTGCCTCACCCAGTGTACCTTTCGGGGCCCCCCCCTCCCACAGCTGCAGCTGACCCAGCGCGTCCCGGTGCCGCAGGAGCCCGTGAGCATCATCGTGCCCATCGTGTACGACATGGCGTCGGGCTTCACCCAGCAGGCCGACATCCCCAGGCAGCCCAGCTCCTCTGGGGCGGCGGCCCTCATGGTGTCCAACATCCTGAAGAGGTTCAACGAGCTGCACCCCACCAGACCGGGTGAGTGGGTTGGTCTAGACCGGGGATGTCAAACATGCGGCCAGCAAACAGGCTTAATCCGGCCCACGAGATGAGTTTGTGTAAATGAGCTGCATTTTTAAATGAAAGAAACTGCTGCTCTCAATGTGTCCACTGGATGTCGCTATAGCAATTCTGACAGGTGAGAAAATAATTTACACTGAGGCAAGTTCTTCACTTCCCCTTTAGCTCACCTTTAGCTATAGACGCTGCGGTGTTGTACTCCACTCTCCACTTTTCTGCAGCACTCCAGCTTTCTTGCTGCCCTCAGTCTCCTCTTGGATCACATATGGGTATACTGTACATCAAGGGTGTCCAAACTTTTTCCACTGAGGGCCGCACATGGAAAAATTAAAACATGCGGGGGCCATTTTGATATTTTGCATTTTCAATCCATAACAAAATATATAGATTTTTTTTTTTTAACATTTTTAACATTTTTTTAAAAACATTTTTAACATTTTTTTAAAAAACATTTTTAACATTTTTTTTCTAACATTTAGGGCTCCTCAGGCCCGTAAAGGGTCTCAGTCATTAAAATGTTAAAAACAAGTCAAATTATTATTGCCTATTATTTAGGGATGTCCGATAATGGCTTTTTGCCGATATCCGATATTCCGATATTGTCCAACTCTTTAATTACCGATACCGATATCAACCGATACCGATATCAACCGATATATGCAGTGGTGGAATTAACACATTATTATGCCTAATTTGGACAACCATGTATGGTGAAGATAAGGTACTTTTTAAAAAAAATAATAAAATAAGATAACTAAATTAAAAACATTTTCTTGAATAAAAAAGAAAGTAAAACAATATAAAAACAGTTACATAGAAACTAGTAATTAATGAAAATGAGTAAAATTAACTGTTAAAGGTTAGTACTATTAGTGGAGCAGCAGCACGCACAATCATGTGTGCTTACGGACTGTATCCCTTGCAGACTGTATTGATATATATTGATATATAATGTAGGAACCAGAATATTGATAACAGAAAGAAATGGGGGGAGGGAGTTTTTTTGGGTTGGTGCACTAATTGTAAGTGTATCTTGTGTTTTTTATGTTGATTTAATAAAAAACAAAAAAAAAACAAAAAAAAAACGATACGGATAATAAAAAAAACGATACAGATAATTTCCGATATTACCTTTTAACGCATTTATCGGCCGATAATATCGGCAGGCCGATATTATCGGACATCCCTACTATTATTATATATGCCTTTTCTGTCAAAGACAACTTTGTTTTTTATAGTAAAACTGAAATATGCAGTATTTCCCCCACCGCCCAAAACATTCAGAAAGCAATGTTTGATGTGAAGTACTTGGAGCCCTGAAAAGATCAACAATGCAAGACACCATTGATTTTATTTTCATTATTATTTTTGATTAATCACAGTGAAAAGATAAATAAAATCCCACTAAATATCTTTGGGATCCAAAAGGTACCCCACTCATAAAGTGATAATTTTGTATTACTATTTTTTTTACTTTCAACACTTGAGTTACAAGATCAACTTCCGATATATCTGTCCATTTTACGTTTGAACTATTATTTTGTTTGTTTTATGCTCTTTTGTCAAAGAAAACTTGGATGTTTTTGTATGGCGACCACACAATATATGCAATATTTTTTCCACATAAAACATTTTAAAGTGAAATATTTGAAGTAATTGGAGCCTTGAATAGGTCAATAATTCATTATAACATTGATTTTTTTGTCTTTTTTTTTGAGCAATGACAAAAAAAGGAAAATAAAGATAGACAAAAGGAAAAACATTGCAACTTTTTCTACTTAGATTTCACCTCATTCCACTTTTTTAATGTTTTTTTGATTTTTGCAATGGCATTTCCAGAATGTGTGGCGGGCCGCTAAACAATTAGCTGCGGGCCGCACTTTGGACACCCCTGATGTACATGCTAACATTAGTGTCCCCTTTAGAGTTCAAACTCCGGCCGAGTCATACCAAAGACGATAAAAATGGGAGCCATTACCTCCCTGCTTGGCACTCAGCATCAAGGGTTGGAATTGGGGGTTAAATCACCAAAATGATACCCTCGCGCGGCCACTGCTGCTGCTCACTGCTCCCCTCACCTCCCAGGGGGTGGAACAAGGGGGTGGGTCAAATGCAGAGAATAATTTCACCACACCTAGTGTGTGTGTGTGTGACTATCAGTGATACCTTTTACTTCGGGTTAGGGGGGTATGTTTTTTTTTGTGTTTTTTTTGTCATAAAAAAAATACAATCATGTGTGCTTACGGACTGTATCCCTTGCAGACTGTATTGATATATATTGATATATAATGTAGGAAGCAGAATATTAATAACAGAAAGAAACAACCCTTTTGTGTGAATGAGTGTAAATGGGGGAGGGAGGTTTTTTGGGTTGGTGCACTAATTGTAAGTAGGGCTGCAACAACTAATCGATTAAAATCGATTATTAAAATAGTTGCCGATTAATTTAGTCATCGATTCGTTGGATCTATGCTATGCGCATGCGCAGGGTTTTTTTTTGTTTTGTTTTTATAAAAAAAATAATAATTAAATTTTTTTTTTTTTTTTTTTTTTTAATAAACCTTTATTTATAAACTGCAACATGTACAAACAGCTGAGAAACAATCCAAATAAGTATGGTGCCAGTATGCTGTTTTTTTTCAATAAAATACTGGATAGGATAGAAATGTAGTTTGTCTCTTTTATCCGATTGTTAATCGATTAATCGAAGTAATAATCGACAGATTAATCGATTACCAAATTAATCGTTAGTTGCAGCCCTAATTGTAAGTGTATCTTGTGTTTTTTATGTTGATTTAATACCAAAAAAAATTTATTTATTTATTTAATTTTTTTTAAATTTAAAATTTCTTGTGCGGCCCGGTGGTTGGGGACCACTGATATAGAGGATCTTTGGTTAGCGTTCTTGTAGTAGGTTCTTAAAAACAACAGAGCGCTCCTGTCATATAGAGCAGTGGTCCCCAACCACCGGGCCATGGCCCGGTACTGGTCCATGGATCGATTGGTACCGGGCCGCACAAGAAATAAATTTAAAAAAAAAAAATATTTTTAAATTTTTATTTATTTATTAAATCATAAATATAGAAGATCTTTGACTAGCGTTCTTGTAGTAGGTTCTTAAAAACAAGCAGAGCACTCCTGTCACATAGAGGATCTTTGACCAGAGTTATATACAGCACAGCGCTCCTGTCATTTGGAGGATCTTTGACTAGCGTTATTGTACTATGTTCTTAAAAACAGCAGAGCGCTCCTGTCATTTAGAGGATCTTTGACCAGAGTTATACAGCAGAGCGCTCCTGTTATATAGAAGATCTTTGACTAGTGTTCTTGTAGTAGGTTCTTCAAAAGAACAGAGCGCTACTTTCATATTGAGGATCTTTGACTAGCATTATTGTAGTATGTTCTTAAAAACAGCAGAGCGCTCCTGTCAAATAGAGGATCTTTGACCCGAGTTGTACAGCAGAGCGCTCCTGTCATAAAGAGGATCTTTGATTAGCGTTCTTGTAGTAGGTTCTTAAAAACAAGCAGAGCACTCCTGTCACATAGAGGATCTTTGACCAGAGTTATATACAGCACAGCGCTCCTGTCATTTAGAGGATCTTTGACTTGCGTTATTGTAGTATGTTCTTTAAAACAGCAGAGCGCTCCTGTCATTTAGAGGATCTTTGACTACAGTTATACATCAGAGCGCTCCTGTCATATAGAGGATCTTTGATTGGCGTTCTTGTGGTATGTTCCTCAAAACAACAGAGCGCTACTTTCATATAGAGGATCTTTGACGAGCGTTATTGTAGTATGTTCTTAAAGACAGCAGAGCGCTCCTGTCAAATAGAGGATCTTTGACCCGAGTTATAGAGCAGAGTGCTCCTGTCATAAAGAGGATCTTTGATTAGCGTTCTTGTAGTAGGTTCTTAAAAACAAGCAGAGCGCTCCTGTCATTTAGAGGATCTTTGACTACAGTTATACATCAGAGCGCTCCTGTCATATAGAGGATCTTTGATTGGCGTTCTTGTGGTATGTTCCTCAAAACAACAGAGCGCTACTTTCATATAGAGGATCTTTGACGAGCGTTATTGTAGTATGTTCTTAAAGACAGCAGAGCGCTCCTGTCAAATAGAGGATCTTTGACCCGAGTTATACAGCACAGCGCTCCTGTCATTTGGAGGATCTTTGACTAGCGTTATTGTAGTATGTTCTTAAAAACAGCAGAGCGCTCCTGTCATTTAGAGGATCTTTGCTTGGCGTTCTTGTAGTATGTTCCTCAAAACAACAGAGCGCTACTTTCATATAGAGGATCTTTGACGAGCGTTATTGTAGTATGTTCTTAAAAACAGCCGAGCGCTCCTGTTAAATAGAGGATCTTTGACCAGAGTTATATACAGCGCTCCTGTCATTTGGAGGATCTTTGACTAGCGTTATTGTAGTATGTTTTTAAAAACAGCAGAGCGCTTGTCATTTAGAGGATCTTTGACCAGAGTTATATACAGCACAGCGCTCCTGTCATTTGGAGGATCTTTGACTTGCGTTATTGTAGTATGTTCTTAAAAACAGCAGAGCGCTCCTGTCATTTAGAGGATCTTTGACTACAGTTATACATCAGAGCGCTCCTGTCATATAGAGGATCTTTGATTGGCGTTCTTGTAGTATGTTCCTCAAAACAACAGAGCGCTACTTTCATATAGAGGATCTTTGACGAGCGTTATTGTAGTATGTTCTTAAAAACAGCCGAGCGCTCCTGTCAAATAGAGGATCTTTGACCAGAGTTATATACAGCGCTCCTGTCATTTGGAGGATCTTTGACTAGCGTTATTGTAGTATGTTTTTATAAACAGCAGAGCGCTTGTCATTTAGAGGATCTTTGACCAGAGTTATATACAGCACAGCGCTCCTGTCATTTGGAGGATCTTTGACTTGCGTTATTGTAGTATGATCTTAAAAACAGCAGAGCGCTCCTGTCATTTAGAGGATCTTTGACTACAGTTATACATCAGAGTGCTCCTGTCATATAGAGGATCTTTGATTGGCGTTCTTGTAGTATGTTCCTCAAAACAACAGAGCGCTACTTTCATATAGAGGATCTTTGACTAGCGTTATTGTAGTATGTTCTTAAAAACAGCAGAGCGCTCCTGTCAAATAGAGGATCTTTGACCCGAGCTATACAGCAGAGCGCTCCTGTCATAAAGAGGATCTTTGATTAGCGTTCTTGTAGTAGGTTCTTAAAAAACAACAGTTCAATGTAGCTTGTTTTTGTGAGTTGCGATTTTGTTGTCGTTGGCTCACGTTCCTCCCTCCCTCCCCCCCCCCCCCCCCCCTCCCTGCCAGGTGACTGCACCATATTCGCGTCGGTCCACGAGCTGATGGCCAACCTCACCCTGCCGCCCGGCACACGCCAGTAGAAGAACCACGGACCAATGGCGACCCTTACTGGACCACGGAGCACGGCGGATGTCGGGACGTTTTAGATGGCCGACGTCAGGTTAGCTTCAATCCTAGTGAATAACAACATCATGTGTTGGTTCTTACAGCCTGAAGATGAGTAGAGGAGGTATATTTTGCATATCCAGGATATTTTGTAAACAGGAATATTATCTATTGAAATTATGTTTGTTTACAAGAATATGTACATTGTTGTATATTTGACTTTCTTTCTCATTTTTCTGGTTTTGGCCTGCACCACTCACGGTGTATCATGACAAATGATCCCTTACCTCGTCTCGGGACTTTTGGCGAGAGCTCTCCCTCGCATTTTTACTTTCACTACGGACTACTGTGACAGACTTTATAAAGCCGGCTGTATTTTATCAAGAGGGACTTTGACGGCCGACGGGGGGGATTTGATACATCCTGTCTGAACATTTTGCTATTTAATAAAGAAAGCAAGCAGGAGGAAGTTCTTCCACCAGCAGAGCCTGATCTATTTCAGCAAAATAAAAAAAACGTACTCTATATTACTTTAAACTAGTGATGGGTCAAACAATACAGAAGCACTGATGCATTGGGCTCTTCATGTGTGCGTCACTTTAAGGAAAACAACATGTGACCGATAAATAGGGATGATGTTTGGTAAGAAATTATCGAGTTCGAGCCCATTATCGAATCCTCTTATCGAACCGATTCCTTGTCGATTCTCTTATCGAATCCAGATAGGTTGTTGTATACACATTTGGTTTAACAAAGGCTCACTTTTATTTTATAAGAAAAATAAATAAATAAATATTGACTGTTACCCCCCTAAAAAAATAAAAATATTGACTGTTGTTACCCAAAATATATTAAGTGGGATTTTTCAGAAAAACAAATGTATACAGCAGGGGTCACCAACCTTTTTGGAACCAAGAGCTACTTCTTGGGTACTGATTAATGCGAAGGGCTACCAGTTTGATACACACTTAAATAAATTGCCAGAAATAGCCAATTTGCTCAATTTACCTTTAACTCTATGTTATTATTAATAATTAATTATATTTACGCATAATTGAATGGTTTAAAAGAGGAGAAAACACACAAAAAAAAGACAATTACATTTTGAAACATAGTTTATCTTCAATTTCGACTCTTTAAAATTCAAAATTCAACCGAAAAAAAGAAGAGAAAAACTAGCTAATTTGAATCTTTTCGAAAAAATTAAAAAAATCATTTATGGAACATCATTAGTCATTTTTCCTGATTAAGATTAATTTTAGAATTTTGATTACATGTTTTAAATAGGTTAAAATCCAATCTGCACTTTGTTAGAATATATAACAAATTGGACCAAGCTATATTTCTAACAAAGACAAATCATTATTTCTTCTAGATTTTCCAGAACACATTTTTTTTTTAAAGAAATTCAAAAGACTTTGAAATAAGATTTAAATTTGATTCTACAGATTTTCTAGATTTGCCAGAATAATTTTTTTGAATTTTAATCCTAATAAGTTTGAAGAAATATTTCACAAATATTCTTCGTCGAAAAAACAGAAGCTAAAATGAAGAATTAAATTAAAATGTATTTATTATTCTTTACAATAAAAAATAAATTTACTTGAACATTGATTTAAATTGTCAGGAAAGAAGAGGAAGGAATCTAAAAGGTAAAAAGGTATATGTGTTTAAAAATCCTAAAATAATTTTTAAGGTTGTATTTTTTTTCTAAAATTGTCTTTCTGAAAGTTATAAGAAGCAAAGTAAAACAATAATGAATTTATTTAAACAAGTGAAGACCAAGTCTTTAAAATATTTTCTTGGATTTTCAAATTCTATTTGAGTTTTGTCTCTCTTAGAATTAAAAATGTCGAGCAAAGTGAGACCAGCTTGCTAGTAAATAAATACAATTTAAAAATAGAGGCAGCTCACTGGTAAGTGCTGCTATTTGAGCTATTTTTAGAACAGGCCAGCGGGCTACTCATCTGGTCCTTACGGGCTACCTGGTGCCCACGGGCACCGTGTTGGTGACCCCTGTTATACAGTAACACAAAAACAACCTGTCTCTGTGATCACTATAGGTCAGGAGTCGGCAACCCACGGCTCTAGAGCCGCATGCGGCTCTTTAGCGCCGCCTTAGTGGCTCTCTGGAGCTTTTTTAAAAATGTAAGAAAAATGGAAAAAGATGAGGAAAAAAAAACGTTTTTGTTTTAATATGGTTTCTGTATGAGGACAAACATGACACAAACCTCCCTAATTGTTATAAAGCACACTGTTTATATTAAACATTCTTCACTGATTCGAGTATTTGGCGAGCGCCGTTTTGTCCTACTAATTTTGGCGGTCCTTGAACTCACCGTAGTTTGTTTACATGTATAACTTTCTCCGACTTTCTAGGACGTGTTTTATGCCACTTCTTTTTCTGTCTCATTTTGTCCACCAAACTTTTAACGTTGTGCATGAATGCACAAAGGTGAGTTTTGTTGATGTTATTGACTTGTGTGGAGTGCTAATCAGACATATTTGGTCACTGCATGACTGCAAGCTAATCGATGCTAACATGCTATTTAGGCTAGCTATATGTACATATTGCATCATTATGCCTCATCTGTAGCTATATTTGAGCTCATTTAGTTTCCTTTAAGTCCTCTTAATTCAATTTATATCTCATGACACACTATCTGTATGTAATTTGGCTTTTAATTTTTGGTCCAATATGGCTCTTTCAACATTTTGGGTTGCCGACCCCTGCTATAGGTGAATAGCCATGCCTTGAGGCGTTTTTTCCGGTCCATTATTTTTGCTGCTTGTGTGACATCACAGGAAATGACATTTCCTGTGATGTGCCACAGGGCATTTCTTGTGGGACGGGATTCGAATAAAGAACCAACTATTTTTCTTTACCATAGTGGCCTCGATAACGGGAACCGGTTCTCAAAAAGGGATTCGAGTCCATGGAATCGGTTCTTTTCTTATCGGACAATCTGGGAGAATCGGTTTCGAACATCATCCCTACCGATAAAGCTGCAAAGTGTTTTTTAGGAAGTGTCCGCTGGGACTGAATGAAGTTGCTCTAATCACCAGCTGGCATCTAGTGTGCTAGTCACTAACAAGCAATTGGCATGTTAATCGGTAGCTGACAACTACCGCGCTAATCGCTAGCTGGCAACTAATGTGCCAATCGCTACATAACATTGCAACTGGCATTTTAGTCAGTGGCTGACAACTAGTGTGCTGATTGCTAGCTGGCAACTAACGTGCCAATCGCTAGCTGACATTGCAGCTGGCATGTTAGTCAGTAGCTGACAACTAGTGTGCTAATTGCTAGCTGGCTACTAACGTGCCAATCGCTAGCTGACATTGCAACCATAATGTTAGTCAGTAGCTGACAACTAGCACGCTAATCGCTGGCTGGCAGCTAATGCTTTAATCACCAGCTGGCATCTAGTGTGCTAGTCTCTAGCTGGCAATTGGCATGTTAATTGGTAGCTGACAACTACAGTGCTAATCGCTAGCTGGCAACTGACGTGCCAATCGCTAGCTGACATTGCCACTGGCACGTTAAGCTGACAATTAGCGCGCTAATTGCTAGCTGGCAATTAACGTGCCAATCGCTAGCTAACATTGCAACTGGCATGTTAGTCAGTAGCTGACAACTAGTGGGCTAATTGCTAGCTGGCAACTAACATGCCAATCGTTAGCTAAAATTGCAACTGGCATGTTAGTCAGTAGCTGACAACTAGTGTGCTAATTGCTAGCTGGAAATTAACGTGCCAATCGCTAGCTAACTTTGCAACTGACATGTTAGTCAGTAGCTGACAACTAGTGTGCTAATTGCTAGCTGGCAACTAACGTGCCAATCGCTAGCGAAAATTGCAACTGGCATGTTAGTCAGTAGCTGACAACTAGTGTGCTAATTGCTAGCTGGCAATTAACGTGCCAATCGCTAGCTAACATTGCAACTGGCATTATAGTCAGTAGCTGACAACTAGTGTGCTAATTGCTAGCTGGCAATTAACGTGCCAATCGCTAGCTAACATTGCAACTGGCATTATAGTCAGTAGCTGACAACTAGTGTGCTAATTGCTAGCTGGCTACTAACATGCCAATCTCATTTGGAATTTGATGCCTGCAACATGTTTCAAAAAAGCTGGCACAAGTGGCAAAAAAGACTGATAAAGTTGAGGAATGCTCATCAAACACTTATTTGGAACATCCCACAGGTGAACAGGCTGATTGGGAACAGGTGGGTGCCATGATTGGGTATAAAAGTAGATTCCATGAAATGCTCAGTCATTCACAAACAAGGATGGGGCGAGGGTCACCACTTTGTCAACAAATGCCTGAGCAAATTGTTTAAGAACAATATTTCTCAACCAGCTATTGCAAGGAATTTAGGGTAGTCACCATCTACGCTCCGTAATATCATCAAAGGGTTCAGAGAATCTGGAGAAATCACTGCACGTAAGCAGCTAAGCCCGTGACCTTCCATCCCTCAGGCTGTACTGCATCAACAGGCGACATCAGTGTGTAAAGGATATCACCACATGGGCTCAGGAACACTTCAGAAACCCACTGTCAGTAACTACAGTTGGTCGCTACATCTGTAAGTGCAAGTTAAAACTCTCCTATGCAAGGCGAAAACCGTTTATCAACAACACCCAGAAACGCCGCCGGCTTCGCTGGGCCCGAGCTCATCTAAGATGGACTGATACAAAGTGGAAAAGTGTTCAGTGGTCTGACGAGTCCACATTTCAAATTGTTTTTGGAAACTGTGGACGTCGTGTCCTCCGGACCAAAGAGAAAAAGAACCATCCGGATTGTTATAGGCGCTAAGTGTAAAAGCTAGCATGTGTGATGGTATGGGGGTGTATTAGTGCCCAAGACATGGGTAACTTACACATCTGTGAAGGCACCATTAATGCTGAAAGGTACATACAGGTTTTGGAGCAACATATGTTGCCATCCAAGCAACGTTACCATGGACGCCCCTGCTTATTTCAGCAAGACAATGCCAAGCCACGTGTTACATCAACGTGGCTTCGTAGTAAAAGAGTGCGGGTACTAGACTGGCCTGCCTGTAGTCTAGACATGGAAAATGTGTGGCGCATTATGAAGCCTAAAATAGCACAAGGGAGACCCCCGGACTGTTTTTTGTTAGACAAAAACTTGCATCTTATATTTATATTTGCAGGTCAAATGTAGTGACTTTTTTTTTTTAATGCAGCAGATAGCGCCACTATAAACCACCAACACAATCAGTGCAGTGTCAATACAGCCAGTAAGTGTGCCACACGCCCGTTCACGCATCATTCTGCGGAATTGAGTGCCCAAATAAAGAATCTTGCACATCGGTGACACTGTCTGTGTGCTTTTTTTTTTTTTTTGAGTACCACTGCAAAATAAACCACCGTGGGACCAAAAAAAATCAACCCCGATAAAGAAGGTGAGAAACACTTTTAATTTCAATCTCAAACTTGTAAAAAAAGTATGACGTTGGCGTCCAGCTGGATCTTACTTTCCCTCCTCCCTCTCCCTTCATCGCTGTCTTAGCCAACAAATAAAAAGTGATGTTCATTTATATATTTTACACACTTTTTGCATGTAGAACCATAAACATTCTCTATTAAATGTGTTTTGTGTTCACATTCAGGTGTCTGGAACGGATGAACAATTTTTCTTATCGTATAATTTGCTTCGATTTGGTCTGGTTTGGATTGCTTTCGGACATTTTGGAACGGATTTCTAACATTAAGTCTGGAGAAAATTTAAATATATTTTGAAAAATGTAATTCATTTCAGTAGTTTAGTACAAAATGTGGAAGGTTTCCATCTCGTACATTCACAACAGCGTGCAATTTTTCAACATATTCTATGATTTCTCCATCATTTTGATAGTTTACATGTCTAAAAACTAATTCAGTAGTCATCAAATTAAAAAAAACTAACATAACTGTAAATATAAGTTAAATAAAGTTGACAAATTAGACAACCTACCCTTTTTAGTGTAAAAATAAACAAAACATTTTTTTTTAAACTGTCAAAAAGTTCAATATTTTCAGAAAATGATCGATAAAAATTACCTTAGCTTTTAATTAGTCGTCATCTAAACTCGGGTTGTATGGTATACCGGTATTAGTATAGTACCGTGATACTAATGAATCATGTTCGGTACTATACCGCCTCTGAAAAGTACCGGTCGTCCACCCCCCCGCACTCTCGTCGTCGTCACGTCATGACTTTGCTGGTTTACAAGCAGAAGAGCATGTTCGGCAGTGCACAATCACAGAGTACTTACAAGCAGACACAGTGTGTAGACAGAAAAGGGATAAATGGACGTTTTGGCTTAAAAAGTAAAGATAAAGGTGAAGTTATAAGACTGAAAAGGTGCTTTAAGACATGGCTGGCTAGCTAGCTAGCGGCTAACATCCATCCGCAGTCGGCAGTGTTATAGCTATTTTTAAATCACTAATCCTCGCCTCCATGGTGACAAAAAGTACATTTCTTACAAGTAGCATTATCACTGGAGGACGAGGAATAGCTAAACATGCTTCACTACACACCGTAGCTCACCGGCATCACAATGTAAACAAATGCCATTGGTGGATCTACACCTGATACCAAGTACAGTAGCATATCTAGTTGATACTGCTATGATTACGTCGATATTTTTTGACATCACATCTTTCATTTAAAAAAAAAAAAATTATTAAATGTTTATAAAGTCGGGAAATACGTCCCTGGACACATGGGGACTTTGAATATGACCAATGTATGATCCTGTAACTACTTGGTATCGGATTGATACCCAATTTTGTGGTATCATCCAAAACTTATGTAAAGTATCAAAGAAGAGAAGAATAAGTGATTATTACATTTGAACAGAAGTGTAGATAGAACATGTTAAAAGTGAAAGTAAGCAGATATTAACAGTAAATGAACAAGTAGATAAATAATTCATTTTCTACCGCTTTTCCTAAATAATGTTGACAAAATAATAGGTGTATAAATGACACAATATGTTACTGCATATGTCAGCAGACTAATTAGGAGCTTTTGTTTGCTTCCTTACTAATAAAAGAAAAGTTGTCTTGTATGTTCACTATTTTATTTAAGGACAAACTTGCAATAATAAACATATGTTTAATGTACCGTAAGATTTTTTTGTTAAAATAAAGCCAATAATGACATTTTTTGTGGTCCCTTTTATTAAAAGTATTGAAAAGTACCGAAAAGTATCAAAATACATTTGGGTACCGATACCCAAATTAGTGGTATCATCCAAAACTAATGTAAAGTATCAAACAACAGAAGAATAAGTGATTATTACATTTGAACAGAAGTGAGAAAGTAAGCAGATATTAACATTAAATGAACAAGTAGATTAATAATTCATTTTCTACCACTTGTCCTTAACAATGTTGACAAAATAATAGGTGTATAAATGACACAATATGTTACTGCATATGTCAGCAGACTAATTAGGAGCCTTTGTTTGTTTACTTACTACTAAAAGACAAGTTGTCTTGTATGTTCACTATTTTATTTAAGGACAAAATAGCAATAATAAACATATGTTTAATGTACCCTAAGATTTGTTGTTCAAATAATTTTTTTTGTGGTCCCCTTTATTTAGAAAAGTACGGAAAAGTATCGAAATATAAGTGTCGGGACAACACTAATCTAAAGTAAACACCTTACTTAAGCATCATATTTAGATTTATTGAGGTAGGTAACTGTCAACGATATCGCCTTCTTCCAAACATGACGTCATGTTAGCGAGGAGGGGCGTTCACGGCCCGGGTTCGCCAGACTGCAGTGCGCGGCTGGAGCTCCACAGGGCGAAGGGTGGAGTTGTTAGGCATGCTTCTACTCATCCATTCCGGTGTATCTCACGTAGAATAACCGAACATCACCGCCTCAGATGCCGGGAATAGACATTTTTACCAAGGATGGACATGGCGACGCGGTGATGAACGAGGTCCTCGAACGCACCACCCAGACAGACGATGCCGCCTTAATTTCTCCAGCTGATTTTGCACTCATTTGTGTTCACTAATGGCTGCGTTGTAGTCAAATTGTTTGCCAAGTGAAGTTTGTGCACTGAAACATGGCGGGGTGTGCTTCGGAGCCGCTCTGTCAGCCGTGCGTCTATCACGAGGAGGCGTTTAAAGGTAAGGCAACGCATTCTCCGACGCACAAATGCGTATTGTTTTGCGTTAACTTGGCTGAACTGAACGGGGGTCAGTGGAGCTACAGGTGAAGAGACCCCTGGTGCCGCTCCACCTGACCCCAGAACAGGTGGCTCTGGAGATGCTGTGTCTCTGCGGGCAGCTGGACCTCCTCATCAGGGCGCAGATGCAGGAGGTAGGCTGACCGTGAACGCACCACACTTCGCCTATCCATATGTAATTATACTTTCATATGTTTGTTGTTGTGGTTGTGCTGCATTACACTGACAGCTATTTCCGTAGCTCCAAAACTACATACTTGGGCATTTTCTTCCTAATAGTAATAATTACAAATAGTTACAAATAATGCCTTTCGTAAATGTTAACGTTAGCATGCTAACAGTTAGCATGGGTGGGGTATGACTCTATATTCTATTTTATTTATTGCTATTATTACTACTAATATATTCGCAATGTTAATATGGTTTTCTACACCAAAATTCATCAATTTATTCTTTAACTTCTTCTTCTTCTCCAGATTTTGGCGCGCTCTACCTTCCACATTTTCACCAGATTCAAACCGTTCCAACTTCGAACTGTTCAGCCTATTCGGGAATCGCGGGCTTTCCCTTGACAAATTTCAAGATTTCCCAGAATTGCAGTTTTTCCCGGTACATTTTCTCCATTCAAAATTAATTAGCCATTTTTCAAACGTCCACATTTCTCACATTTTTCAAACCATTCCACCTTCAACACATTCAACTCATCCTAGACCCAAGTTATACGACTCTGGGGTAAACCTTTGCGAAATTGGCAATAAAAAGTTAGCATGCTAACGCTAACATTTGCACTAATGGAAAATGTGTAATTGCACTGATCCTTGAGATTCACAATGTAGCTCTTCTCTGGTTACCAGTCTGTGTTTTGATACTGTTTTATACTCTGTATTTATACTGTTACTTGTGCTATTTATGTGTGCACTTAAAGGCCTACTGAAATGATTTTTTTTTATTTAAACGGGGATAGCAGATCCATTCTATGTGTCATACTTGATCATTTTGCGATATTGCCATATTTTTGCTGAAAGGCTTTTGTATAGAACAACGTCGATAAAGTTCGCAACTTTTGGTCTCTGATAAAAAAAACCTTGCCCCTACCGGAAGTAGCGTGATGACGTTGTCAGTTGTTCACTCCCTCATATTTTCCTATTTTCAACGCAGCTACAGCTATTCGGACCATTACCCCATTAATTTGAGCGAGGATGAAAGATTTGTGGACGAGGAACGTTGTGACGGACTAGAATGCAGTGAAATACATATTTTTTTTCGCTCTGACCGTAACTTAGGTACAAGCTGGCTCATTGGATTCCACACTCTCTCCTTTTTCTATTGTGGGTCACGGATTTGTATTTTAAACCACCTCGGATACTATATCCTCTTGAAAATAAGAGTCGAGAACCCGAAATGGACATTAACAGTGACTTGTATCTCCACGACAATACATCGACGAAGCTCATTAGCATTAGCTACGAGCTAACGTGATAGCTACGAGCTAACGTGATAGCATCTGTCTCAAATGCAGATAGAAACAAAATAAATAAATCCATGACTGGAAGGATAGACAGAAGATCAACAATAGTGTTAAACCATGTACATGTAACTACACGGTTAATAGATCTCAGCCTGGCAAACCTTAACAATGCTGTTGCTAACGACGCTAAGGCTAACTTAGCAACTTAGCAACCGGACCTCACAGAGCTATGATAAAAACATTAGCGCTCCACCTACGCCAGCCAGCCCTCATCTGCCCAGCTCATCAACACCCGTGCTCACCTGCGTTCCAGCGATTGACGGCGCGACGAAGGACTTCACCCGATCATCCGTGCGGTGGCCGGTTAGCATCGGCTAGCGCGTCTGCTATCCAAGTGAGTAATCCTTGTTGTGTTGCTACAGCCGCCGCTATACACCGATCCCACCTACAACGTTCTTCTTTGCAGCCTCCTTTGTTCATTAAACAAATTGCAAAATATTCACCAATACAGATGTCCAGAATACTGTGGAATTATGAAATGAAAACAGAGCTTTTTTGTATTGTATTCAATGGAGTACCAATACTTCTGGTTCAATGATTGACGTCACGCGCATACTCATCCTCCCAAGGCTTTTTCAATCGGACGTGTGGCGGGAATTTTAAAATTGCACTTTATAAGTTAACCCGGCCGTATTGGCATGTGTTGCAATGTTAAGATTTCATCATTGATATACAAACTATCAGACTGCGTGGTCGCTAGTAGTGGCTTTCAGTAGGCCTTTAAGGAGTTGCTCTCCAAATCTCATTATACTCTGTATAATGACTATAAGGGCTTTCTATTCTATTCTAGCATGCTAACAGTTAGCATGTATCGTGTAAAAAGTTCTATGACTCTATGGCTGCAAAATTAGCTAAATAAGTGCAAAAATAGCTAAAATGTTAGACTCATAGCTTGAGATGTCCGATAATGGCTTTTTTGCCGATATCCGATATTGTCCAACTCTTAATTACCGATTCCGATATCAACCGATACCGATATATACAGTGGTGGAATGAACACATTATTATGCCTCATTTTGTTGTGATGCCCCGCTGGATGCATTAAACAATGTAACAAGGTTTTCCAAAATAAATCAACTCAAGTTATGGAAAAAAAATGTATAATGTTATACAGAGGTATAGTTATAACAATTTTATAGACAAACTAAATGAGGCAATTCCTGAAGGAATTACGTGGGAATGCTGAAGTTGAACTGAAATCCTGGAATTTTTTTAGAATTTTTGAAGTAGATCACACATTTCCCAAACAGGCTGAATATTTTGAAGTTGGAACAGTTTGAATCAGATGACAAATGTAGGAGTTGTAGAACTTTGAAGAATGTCTCATTGATTTCAATGGGAATTTCCCCAAACTTTGGTAATTTTGGTAAAATTTAGATTTTTTTAAAAAATGGTTGGTTTTGGAATTTTTCAAATCAGTCGAGAAATGTTGAAGTAGTAACAAGTTGAATTGAGGAATGGAATTTCGGGAAAACCAGGAATTTTTCCAGTTAAAAAAAAAAATATATATATATTTTTTTGTCCTAATTAAGAGGAATGTTTTGACGGTGGAACGGTTGAAGTGGGTTGAAAAATGTGGGAGGAGTAATCACAGGAATTCTTGGAATTGTTTTGAAGTTTAAAAACTGATAGTTCGAATGTCCAGGATGAGTGGAATATGTTGAAGGTGGAACGGTTTGAAGCGGTTGGAAAAAGTGGAAATGGTGGAGGCTTGAAAAATGGCCCAATTAATTTTGAATGGGAAAAATATCCCGGAAAACCTGGAAATCTGGGAATTTGGGGGATTTGTCGAGGGAAAGCCCGCAATTCCCGAATAGGCTGAACAGTTTGAAGTTGGAACGGTTTGAATCGGATGAAAAATGTGGAAGGTAGAGCGCGCAAAAATCTGGAGAAGAAGAAGATAATGGCTATTTTGCCGATATTCGATATTCCGATATTGTCCAACTCTTACTTACCGATTCGGATATCAACCGATACCGATATATATTAGTAATTTTTCCTGATTAAGATTAATTTTAGAATTTTGATGACATTTTTTAAATTGGTTAAAATCCAATCTACACTTTGTTAGAATATATAACAAATTGGACCAAGCTATATTTCTAACAAAGACAAATCATTATTTTTTCTAGATTTTCCAGAACAAAAATTTTAAAATAAATTCAAAAGACTTTGAAATAAGATTTCAATTTGATTCTACAGATTTTCTGGATTTGCCAGAATAATTTTTTTGAATTTTAATCATAATAAGTTTGAAGAAATATTTCACAAATATTCTTTGTCGAAAAAACAGAAGCTAAAATGAAAAATTAAATTAAAATTTATTTATTATTCTTTACAATAAAAATTTTTTTTTTACTTGAACATTGATTTAAATTGTCAGGAAAGAAGAGGAAGGAATATAAAAGGTAAAAAGGTATATGTGTTTAAAAATCCTAAAATCATTTTTAAGGTTTTTATTTTTTCTCTAAAATGATCTTTCTGAAAGTTATAAGAAGCAAAGTAAAAAAATTAATGAATTTATTTAAACAAAAGAAGACCAAGTCTTTAAAATATTTTCTTGGATTTTCAAATTCTATTTGAGTTTTGTCTCTCTTAGAATTAAAAATGTCGGGCAAAGTGAGACCAGCTTGTTAGTAAATAAATAAAATTTAAAAAATACAGGCAGCTCACTGATAAGTGCTGCTATTTGAGCTATTTTTAGAACAGGCCAGCGGGCTACTCATCTGGTCCTTACGGGCTACCTGGTGCCCGCGGGCACCACGTTGGTGACCCCTGCCGTAGATATTGTGTGACTGGGCCAGGACACAAAGGCAGTGCCTTTAAGGTTTATTGGCGCTCTGTACTTCTCGCTACGTGTGTAGCGGCGTTTTAAAAAGTCTTAAATTTTGCTTGTTGATACCGATAATTTTAAAACCGATACCGATAATTTCCGATATTACATTTTAAAGCATTTATCGGCCGATAATACCGGCAGTCCTTCCTCACGCATTCATACACCAGTGTGGTGGCCTGGGAGAAAAGCGGCTGAAGTGTCTTGCCCAAGGGCACAACGGCAGTGACTCGTACGGCAGAAGCTGGGTCTGTACCAGGAGTTTCTGGATGATGCTCTACCATCTGAGCCACGCCACCCACAATAAAGGGGTCATAAATATGTTGATTGTGGCAAAATATGAAAAAGTATGGCATTTTATGACACTATTTATATATCCCAACTGTACTGAAAAATTATTTCATCCAATATTTAAAAAAAAAGACCTAGAAACATTTTTGCCTCCCTGTTGTGGCCTCCACACCGGAATGGAGGAAACGTGCATTTTTGAAGAAGAGTTTTTGTCAACGCATTGTTTCTGTTCTGTAATAAAGTAAACAAAAGGTGAATAATATAACTGAAGTTAAGTTAGGCAAGGATCACATGACGCCCCTATTTAATAAAGAAACGTCCGGAGAAAGCTAAGGTATTTTAATTATTTATCATAGATCTCAAATAAAATCAATTTGCAGAGAGGCAAGCCTGTACGCTGCTTACAGAAGATGGAAGAGAGAGAGCGAGAGAGAGACAAAGTAAACCCATACTTGCCAACCCCTCCCGATTTTCCCGGGAGACTCCCGAATTTCAGTGCCCCTCCCGAAAATCTCCCGGGGCAACCATTCCCCCGAATTTCTCCCGATTTCCACCTGGACAACAATATTGGGGGCGTGCCTTTATGGCACTGCCTTTAGCGTCCTCTACAACCTGTCGTCATGTCCGCTTTTCCTCCATTCAAACAGCGTGCCGGCCCAGTCACATAATATATGCAGCTTTTACACACACACAAGTGTATGCAAGGCATACTTGATCAACAGCCATACAAGTCACACTGAGGGTGACCGTATAAACAACTTTAACACTGTTACAAATATGCGCCACACTGTGAACCCACACCAAACAAGAATGACAAACACATTTCCGTAACACAACATAAACACAACAGAACAAATACCCAGAACCCCTTGCAGCACTAACTCTTCTGGGACGCTACAATATACACCCCCACCCTACCAAACCCCGCCCACCTCAACCCCGCCGCCCCCCCCATCTCCCGAATTCGGAGGTCTCAAGTTTGGCAAGTATGAGTAAACCCTTCCAGATCTTTTATCCGCTTTGGCATTGTGGGAAAAGAGAGGACGGGTTGGCGGACGTGGCCAGTTTTGGGCAACTCAATCTGATTGTGAACAGGAATGTTTTGGTTAAATCTTGGGAAAGGCAGCAATACAGCATCAATCACAAAATAAACCCATTCGGAGAGTAACCTTTTGACCAAAAGACAAAAATAATATAAATTAATGATCTTAGGCACCACCACAGTCTTTGTCCTATGATTTGGGAAGATGGGGGTTAGGGTGTAAGAAGAACCAAGCAGGGCCAGAGGATTTTAGCAGAGGTCTATTAAAGTGTCTTATCTTTAGACACAGAACAGGCCCAGACAGTTAAGAACAAAATCCACATACAAAGCACTTAGAATAAAATTGTTGTTAGACAAGAGATGACTAAAATATACATTTAGCCATTTCACTTTAAAAAAAAAAAGATATTCTCTATTTGACAGTTCCAGGAGCAGATAGGGCAAGGCTGTAACCCTGAGGAGTCAGACACGTTCCAGGCTGGAGGTCAGTGTATAACCTTCTAAATTGTGCCAGAGTTCTTGTTTAAATGGTTTGGGCTATCATCTTACAGGATCGAACATTCTGGACCAGATGCTGCAGTGCCTTGAACATCTGCCTAAGCCAATGCCACAGCTGGAGGTATCACATCTCACACAGAATGATATATAGTAACTACAACATTCAGTCAGTAATTTTGATAGGCCTGCTAAGTCAATAAAGTACTATCTATCTATCTGGGTTGTGAATCTTTTAACCCGGGGTTGTTTCAAGCTAAAATCTGGCATAAAATGTTAGCATGCTAACATTAGCGTGTTATAATGGGAACAGTTAGGATACTTGCAAGATGGTGACATATCTCAAAACTAAGGATGTCCGATAATGGCTTTTTGCCGATATCCGATATGCCGATATTGTCCAACTCTTTAATTACCGATACCGATATCAACCGATACCGATATCAACCGATATATGCAGTCGTGGAATTAACACATTATTATGCCTAATTTGGACAACCAGGTATGGTGAAGATAAGGTACTTTTTAAAAAAAATGAATCAAATAAAATAAGATAAATAAATTAAAAACATTTTCTTGAATAAAAAAGAAAGTAAAACAATATAAAAACAGTTACATAGAAACTAGTAATTAATGAAAATTTGTAAAATTAACTGTTAAAGGTTAGTATTATTAGTGGACCAGCAGCACGCACAATCATGTGTGCTTACGGACTGTATCCCTTGCAGACTGTATTGATATATATTGATATATAATGTAGGAAGCAGAATATTAATAACAGAAAGAAACAACCCTTTTGTGTGAATGAGTGTAAATGGGGGAGGGAGGTTTTTTGGGTTGGTGCACTAATTGTAAGTGTATCTTGTGTTTTTTATGTGGATTTAATTAAAAAAAAAAAAAAAAAAAGATACTGATAATAAAAAAACCGATACCGATAATTTCCGATATTACATTTTAACGCATTTATCGGCCGATAATATCGGCAGACCGATATTATCGGACATCTCTACTCAAAACCAATGGATTTTAGGTTTGGATTATCAAAACTATCTAAAATTCTATCATAAAAGGTTAGCATGCTAACAATAGCATGATAACGTAGGAAAAGTTAGCATACTTTTAAGATGGCGCAAAGTATCGACATCCATGATTTTTAGGTTTAAACATACATTTTCTAAAATGCTAGTATAAAGTGTTTCCAGATAAGAGGAAATACCAAAAGTGGTCAGGCAGTTCTATAATGTTCCTACACCATGTCTGGTAGATATTTGTATTTTTATATGAGTAAAGTAGTTAAACTCTTAAAATGCTAATAGTTAGCATGCTAGCACTAATCAAGATAGCATGTACTGTAAGTTTAGATGTTGGAATAGTTTAAATCGCTTGAGAAATGAGGAAACTAAGAGGAAGGAATGTTGCCTCATTCGGCTGTTTCCGGAAAAAAATCCCCCATTGTAGGGTTGCGTACCTAATCAATAGGGCCATGTGTACCTAATCAATGGTCCCACGGAGGTTTTTTTCCCTTAATAGCGTTGCCATGGTAACACGAAATGTTCCAGAAATTAAGTGGCATCGAAGGCGCAATCCAGACCTCTCCAACCAATGTAGGATATGTTCAGGTTCTTTGCCCAGTTTGTTCCGTATTAAACCCGGCAGAATAAGATAGAAGAAAAATTTGGGATTAGTCCAGGGGTGGGCAATTCATTTTTTACGGGGGGCCGCATGAGCAACCCGAGCACTGCTGGAGGGCCACATCGACAATATTTCAATGAAATTTTGCTCTGTATTATTTTTGATGGACCATAAGATAAATAATAATAATAATAATAATAATTATTAATAATAATAATAATTTCATTTAACCTAACTTAACTTTATACAAAAGCAGATTGCTTTTGATGGTTTTATTTTTAACACTGTCTTACACAACACTTCCTGATGTACAATACAATGCAAAAATGTCAATTTCTGCACAGAGTTAATTTCTGTCACTTTATCCTGCATCCTCTTTAAAAGCCCAACATTTTTCCCCGTCAGATTTGGACAACCATCTGTTGTCACACCTGCCAGCTTGTCCCATTTCAGTCCTAACATGTCCAAACACGCATTTACCTATGTGAACAAGTCATTACCTGTGATTGTCCCTTTAATTGACTGCACGGCTGCCAGCTCCTCCGTGATTTGAAAGTCTGCAGTTATCCCACGTAAGAAGATGAGCAGCTGGGCGGTGTCACGTACATCGCAGCTCTCATCCAAAGCCAGCGAAAAACAGTCAAAGTCGGCCGTTCTGTTTTTCAGCTGAAGCTCCCAAGTTTCCAGCGATGGTCTCAACCCGCCTCGTTACAGTGCGGCGGGAGAGTGACACGTTCTCGAATGCGCCCCTCTTTTACGCGCATATCGGCGCAACAGAGTCCAATAAGCACTCCTTAATAAACTCTCCGTCAGAAAACGCCTTACTTTTTCTGGCGATTTTGTGAGAAATGACGAAACAGTTTTACCATCAACGCATCAGCCTCCCTTGCGCGCTCCATCAGACAGATTCCGGTATTTTTCCTCGTGCTTCGTCGTGTAGTGGCGATTCAAATGATATTCTTTAAACACAGCAACCTGTGTACCACAAATTAAGCACACGGCTTTACCTTTAATTTCTGTAAAGAAATACTTGGCAGTCCATGTCTTGTTGAAAACACGCCATTCGTCATCAACTTTTCTCTTTTTAGTAGGGATGTCAGATAATGGCTTTTTGCCGATATCCGATATTCCGATATTGTCCAACTCTTTAATTACCGATACCGATATCAACCGATACCGATATATACAGTCGTGGAATTAACACATTATTATGCCTAATTTGGACAACCAGGTATGGTGAAGATAAGGTTGTTTTTTTTTAAAAATAAGATAGATAAATAAATTAAAAACATTTTCTTGAATACAAAAGAAAGTAAAACAATATAAAAACAGTTACATAGAAACTAGTAATTAATGAAAATGAGTAAAATTAACTGTTAAAGGTTAGTATTATTAGTGGACCAGCAGCACGCACAATCATGTGTGCTTACGGACTGTATCCCTTGCAGACTGTATTGATATATGTTGATATATAATGTAGGAACCAGAATATTAATAACAGAAAGAAACAACCCTTTTGTGTGAATGAGTGTAAATGGGGGAGGGAGTTTTTTTTGGGTTGGTGCACTAATTGTAAGTATATCTTATGTTTTCTATGTTGATTTAATAAAAAAAAAAATAAATAAATAAACGATACTGATAATAAAAAAAACGATACCGATAATTTCCGATATTACATTTTAAAGCATTTATCGGCCGATAATATCGGCCTGACATCTCTACTTTTTAGCGTGAGCTGACATCTCGGGGGTAACCGGGCATCACTTGTCGCTGTGCACCTTCACTCACATACGTCCATAAATAACACTTTTTCAAAATAAAAGCAGCACAGTTGTATTGCACGCACGACATAGATGTTTTTTAAAATTTATTTTGTCATTTGTGATTGCCGCCGTTCACATTCACTCACAATCACACACGAGCACACGTCCACACGGAAGTAATACAAATAACGCTTTTCAAAACAAAAGCAGCACCGTTGTATTGCACACTCGATATAGATACTTTTTTAAATGTATTTTGTAATTTATGATTGGCCTCACGCGGGCCGGATGTGGCCCGCGGGCCGCATAATGCCCAGGTCTGTATTAGTCCAAGCAATATTAATATGGGCTGCTTTGCAGCATGTGAATGGGTGCTTAGCAGCAGGCCCATATTGATCAATATGAATGTATTAATATTTACACGTCTCCTTTAAAGGACTACTTGGACATGGTGGGTCTGTCGGCCATGTTTCCACGTGTGGAGGTGTTTCTCATTCAAGGCAGCCCTGTGGACATGCTGGAGAGGCCGCCGATGGACGGTAAGGGTGGGACTCAAGGAAATTGGCTTTTGATATTTTTTTTCATATTAATAACCATGAACACAACTCACTGGAGCCACCTTAGCACAATGATTAACATACAAAACTTTTGAATTTACATCTACAACATGCTGGAAACACATTTTTCCGTAAGAAATAATGGAAAAATAAAAATGTGTTCATGAAAGCAACGAAACAATGAAGATGACAGGTTCAGGCACCGCTGTTTCCAAAGGACAAAGGTCGCAAAAACGTTCACAGAAAAGGTTGTAAAAAAATTCACAGGAAAGGTCAGTTCAAAAAGAGTTCGTAAAATAGTTCAAAAAGAGGTCCATAAAATAGTTCAAAAAGAGTTTGTCTGGAAATTGGGCAGATCCTGTCATCTCTCCGCTCTGAAGTCCTTGGGCCAGAACAACATCCTTCTGTTGATTACCATACATGAGAGAAAACAGAAAACCCTTCTCTTTGTTTTTAATGTCTATTTTCTATTTTCTGCTGGATCTGCTCTCTATTGTATGCTGCTGCTGTCACATATACTGTAATATTGTACATGGTCATTGGTATATATTGTATTAATGTTATAGACATAATATAATATATCCAGTGTTTCCCACACATTCATTTATTTGTGGCGGCCCGCCACGAAAGAATTAAGGCCGCCACAAAAAAACTTTTTTTTTATTTTTTATTTTATTTTATTTATTTTTTTTCCTGTCCAGCTTCTCAGGCAAATCATATAGTTGATGTAGATGCCCATATCGGCTGTTCAGATTTACTTTACAAAAGAGAAGTGTAGGATCAAGATTTTTGGAGCTCTTTGTTCAGTGGATCAGATGTTTGATGAAGCTCTGTGTCTATCTACCACCACTACTGTTTTCTGTTTATTTTGTTACTGACTGTGGCAGGACACCTCTGCCTCTGTTTCACTTTATGTTGCTGGTAAATAATATGGTTGTAGTAGTAGGCTAAAGTTCAATTATTTAGTATGCACTAATTAAAGGGGCAGAGCTTTAAGAGACATTTTAGCTTTTATATTTTTATAAGATATATTTTTTGTAAGAACCACAATTAATAAATATATTTCAGTGAATAACTTATTGTTCAAATCTGTATATAAATATGTACATAAAGTGTTGTAATTATATTGTAAAATGGATGGATGGATGGACGTTTAAAACAAAACTGTTATTATTAATTAGTAAGTATACATTTTTTTAGCCTTTTTAGAGAAAATCATATCATTGTAGTAAATTATGCAAATTACTCGATGATGTCATGGTAACCACGCCCATAACCACGCCCATAGCCACGCCCCCACCGCCACAGGTATCTTGGCAGTTTATGGGAAACACTGATATCTGTATATATAATATGCTGTGCACATATTATATATATATTCGTATATATGTTCGATTTTTTTATCGCTATATTAGTCTATTTATACCTGCATTGTCCTTTCCATCCTTACACTTTCCATCATTGTAACTGAGCTACTGTGTTGAACAATTTCCCTTGTGGATCATTAAAGTTAGAGACATGCACCTGGGGATAGGTTGATTGGCAACACTAAATTGGCCGTAATGTGTGAATGTTGTCTGTCTATCTGTGTTGGCCCTGCGATGAGGTGGCGACTTGTCCAGGGTGTACCCCGCCTTCCGCCCGAATGCAGCTGAGATAGGCTCCAGCACCCCCCACGACCCCGAACGGGCCAAGCGGTAGAAAATGGATGGATGGATGGATCATTAAAGTTTGTCTAAGTCTAAGTCTCTAGTGTGGCTCTCCCCCTTACACAGTGGAGTTTTACGAGCCTTACTCTTGGTAGGCCTCAAAGACAGCCCCTGTCCTTTTGCCTGGAACTCATTTCAACACAAAGTTTTTTGTGATAACTTACAAACAATTATTCTAACAGATTTTATTTCGTATTTTATTTTTATTTTTATTGTTAAATACACCCAGTAGTGGAGCCAATTGACATACAAACACAGGCCTGGCCCTAACCAATCTGGCGCCCTAGGCAAGATTTTAGGTGGCGCCCCCCCACATCGGCAGTGAAGTGTATATACTCACAAGAAACCGAATAGCTTTGTCTTTGACCTTTTTTTTTTTACTTAAAGAAAGCAAATTAACATATTATATGAGAATGTTATGTTATGATTATCTTTAACCGAATCACAGCAGTGCTCAAATTAAAAAACAGCATTCCCTCTCATGTGATATTGCTTAATTAACATTAATGATGTGCACTTTAACAACTAGTCTTACAACTATACCTAATATATAAAAGGGTGGAAAAGTGACTATTACCTGCAGGGCAAACATTAGCTAACCAGAAGGCAATAACAATGTAAACAAAAAACACCTGCTTAAAAGATTTAATACAAATGTCCCTGAGGAATGTAAGGTGGTAGTACTGTAATTACCTAACGTTACATTATTATTTTCCATAACAATTTAGCCCCCTCTACAATATTAACCCGACGTTAAAACATAACTAGCTATTTATTGATTAGCAATTGCCGAATCATGTAACATTAGCTTAATGCTAAAAAGCCAGGTTACTATCACATTCTCTAACAGACAAATAATTTCATGTAGGCTAACGTTACCTACCTGCTACCTCTGTCTTTTTCTCGTTTCTCCTCCTCTTCTTTTCTATTTTTTCTTCCCTGGGCACCTGACAGTTTTGGCCGTTTTGACATCTTGTGTTGATTTTTTGATGTGGTGACGTACAAAAAGAGTCATGATACGGGAAGGGAGGGGGGCGCACCGTGCGGGGGGAGGGGGGGGCGCATAATATTGTAACAAATAATATTTCTATTAAATAGGCTTTACTTTGCATTTTAATTAACGTGGGATTATTTTTTGTTACTTGTTGGACATCAACAAATGCTTTCAACTCAACTGGATGGTGCGTTTTAAGTGGTAAACTTTACACTCCATTCCCGGCTTAACAGACTACCCTTTCACACGGCTCTCACATTACCCCTGAAGGTGGAAAATTGTCGTGTCTACTTTGTTCATTCAAAGCAGGAAACCATTTGAAAGGCAGAAACATCTCAGCTTTGCACAATGTAGTGATTGCAGCAACATCGCCACGTTTGCCTTTCACACAGAACCCACAAAGCTAAATGATATTAAAGCAAGTGCATAAAATACAAAACCCAAATCCAGTGAAGTTGTCACGTTGTGTAAATGGTAAATAAAAACAGAATACAATGATTTGCAAATCCTTTTCAACTTATATTCGATTGAATAGACTGCAAAGACAAGATATTTAATGTTCGAACTGAGAAAGTTATTTTTTTTGTGCAAATAATCATTAACTTGGAATTCAATGGCAGCAACACATTTCAAAAAAAGTTGGCACAGGGGCATTTTTACCACTGTGTTACATGGCCTTTCCTTTTAACAACACTCAGTAAACGTTTGGGAACTGAGGAGACACATTTTTGAAGCTTTTCAGGTGGAATTATTTCCCATTCCAGTGTTTCCCATAAACTGCCAAGATACCTGTGGCGGTGGGGGCGTGGCTATGGGCGTGGTCACCATGATATAATCGAGTAATTTGCATAATTTACTACAATGATTTGATTTTCTCTAAAAAGGCTAAAAAAATGTATACTTACTAATTAATAATAACAGTTTTGTTTTAAACGTCCATCCATCCATCCATTTTACAATATAATTACAACACTTTATGTACATATTTATATACAGATTTGAACAATAAGTTATTCACTGAAATATATTTATTAATTGTGGTTCTTACAAAAAATATATCATATAAAATATAAAAGCTAAAATGTCTCAAAGCTCTGCCCCTTTAATTAGTGCATACTAAATAATTTAACTTTAGCCTACTACTACAACCATATTATTTACCAGCAACATAAAGTGAAACAGAGGCAGAGGTGTCCTGCCACAGTCAGTAACAAATAAACAGAAAACAGTAGTGGTGGTAGATAGACACAGAGCTTCATCAAACATCTGATCCACTGAACAAAGAGCTCCAAAAATCTTGAACTTTAGACTGCCATCAGTTTTACTCCCTACACTTAACCATGTGTTTCCTACTGCCTGCAGACTTTGCACCCTTTGTTATATACACATGTTGTGTTTCTAATATAAATACATTTAATAAAGTCAAATACAAATAAGGCAACAAGAGAAGTATCCTACACTTCTCTTTTGTAAAGTAAATCTGAACAGCCGATATGGGCATCTACATCAACTATATGATTTGCCTGAGAAGCTGGAGAGAACAAAAAATGTTTTATTTTTTTTTTAAATTTTTAATTTAATTTATTTATTTTTAAAAAAAATTTTTATTTGTGGCGGACGTAATTCTTTCGTGGCGGGCCGCCACAAATAAATGAATGTGTGGGAAACCCTGCATTCTTCCTTGATGTACAGCTTAAGTATTTTAGGCTTCATAATGCGCTACACATTTTCAACGGGAGACAGGTCTGGACTACAGGCAGGCCAGTCTAGTACCCGCACTCTTTTACTATGAAGCCAAGCTGTTGTAACACGTGCCTTAGCATTGTCTTGCTGAAATAAGCAGGGGCGTCCATGATAACGTTGTATGTTGCACTGCTAGCCGATGCATCTCTTGCAGACTACTGGTCGCACATCGGCAAACTGAATCAGATCTTGGTGCTGAGTCAGCAGCTGGAGGAGGACATCCGCCACCTGGGAAGTCATAAGTACATCGCCCACCAGCTCTCTGTTCTATACGTAAGGAGAATGGCTCACACGTGCGTCACCAGCTATTAGACCTGACTTCACTGCCTTGTTTTGCAGCAAGTAGTCAGCTCCTTCCGAGGAGTCCAGCTTTTCACGGAGACCAAGAAGGACATAGAAGCCAACTTCAAGCACATGAAGCAGTCTCTGGTGGTGGAGGACGGTTCCAGGCATGAGCCTCAGCTGGCTGCTCATTACATCGACTGGTGAGTTCAAGTGTCCTCGTGTATCAACACCGGTCCATTAGAATAAAATAACGTACGTTTCTTGGTGTAGGATACTGGAAGTCACTCACGGTTTGACGTCGGCGGTGTTGTCGTTACCGGACGAGCTGGCGGACGACATTCACCAGGCCGTGGCCTTCATGTCCCAGTTTGCGTCTTGATGTTGTGGACCACCTACAAAGGGACTGAGTTTTTAATAATTAATGACACGGTGCTACGCCATTGGACAGCGGGTTGAAAGACGCCATGTAATTGACAACTTTACTATATAATGCTTTGACCTCAGTTATGGATGCTTTTTATACCTCTAGTGTCACAATACATTTGAATGCAATAGATGACGTGTGTCTGTTTTTAGTACTTATTTGAAACTTCAACGCAGGAAATGACATATACCGTATTTTTCGGACTATAAGTCGCAGTTTTTTTCATAGTTTGGCCGGGGGTGCGACTTATACTCAGGAGCGACTTATGTGTGAAATTATTAACACGGGAAAACTTCCACTTTATCAACACGCAGATTCTCATTTTGCATGTCCCCCCCCCCAAACAAATCAAGAAAAATCATGCATTTTATAACCTCGATAAAATAAAAAGTAAAAATATTTACATTTCTACCGAAGAAAAATCATGCATTTTATAACCTCAATAAAATAAAATAAAAAGTACAAATATTTACATTTCTACCAAAGAAAAGTCATGCATTTGATAACCTTGATTTATAAAGAAAAAAATATATATATACACTACCGTTCAAAAGTTTGGGGTCACATTATTTTTGAAGGAAAAGCGCTGCTTTAAACTAGTCTTAACTTGAAAGAAATACACTCTATACATTGCTAATGTGGTAAATGACTATTCTAGCTGCAAATGTCTGGTTTTTGGTGCAATATCTACATAGGTGTATAGAGGCCCATTTCCAGCAACTATCACTCCAGTGTTCTAATGGTACAATGTGTTTGCTCATTGGCTCAGAAGGCTAATTGATGATTAGAAAACCCTTGTGCAATCATGTTCACACATCTGAAAACAGTTTAGCTCGTTACAGAAGCTACAAAACTGACCTTCCTTTGAGCAGATTGAGTTTCTGGAGCATCACATTTGTGGGGTCAATTAAACACTCAAAATGGCCAGAAAAAGAGAACTTTCATCTGAAACTCGACAGTCTATTCTTGTTCTTAGAAATGAAGGCTATTCCACAAAATTGTTTGGGTGACCCCAAACTTTTGAACGGTAGTGTATATATATTTAATATGACTACTACCGTATTTTTCGGACTATAAGTCGCAGTTTTTTGCATAGTTTGGCCGGGGGTGCGACTTATACTCAGGAGCGACTTATGTGTGAAATTATTAACACATTAGCGTAAAATATCAAATAATATTATTTATCTCATTCACGTAAGAGACTAGACGTATAAGATTTCATGGGATTTAGCGATTAGGAGTGACAGATTGTTTGGTAAACGTATAGCATGTTCTATATGTTATAGTTATTTGAATGACTCTTACCATAATATGTTACGTTAACATACCAGGCACGTTCTCAGTTGGTTATTTATGCCTCATATAACGTACACTTATTCAGCCTGTTGTTCACTATTCTTTATTTATTTGAAATTGCCTTTCAAATGTCTATTCTTGGTGTTGGCTTTTATCAAATACATTTCCCCAAAAAATGCGACTTATACTCCAGTGCGACTTATATATGTTTTTTTCCTTCTTTATTATGCATTTTCGGCAGGTGCGATTTATACTCTGGTGCGACTTATACTCCGAAAAATACGGTATTACCAAAAACAGAAGCAGTTTTGTTAAGGTAGGAAGTTTACAATTATAATAATAATACTAATAAATAATAATTGATAGCATCAGAGAAAAAGTTTTTCCAATGTTATTGTTGTGAACGAGTCGAGTCTTTTGTTTGCGAGCTATTTTAATAAAAAATTGCCCAGGCATGTTGTAAATTAGTTCACACCAGGTAGACTAGTATAATTTTGCATTCAATTTTTTTATCGTGTCAATTATTTTATATATTATTTGTATAGTTTTTTGTACATTTGATCACAAAAGTTTTAATGAGCTCATTGTCAACGAATATGGATGCGATATGGCAACACTTTATGGCATGTTTACAAAGACAAAAATCAAATTAAATTATTGTTTCAGAATAATTCCCACAAATTGTGTATACTGTTTAAGTTTAAATTAGTTGATGTAAATCTCACAACTTCTACCTTTGACTGTGTCCTTGATTTTAAAAAAGTATTTTGAACGGCTATTTGAAAGGAACGGTTCCTTTAAGAGCCAACATTCCATAAATCCCATCTCTAAAAGTTACCTGAATGCAGCACAACTCACACAATCCCTTCTGACCAAGCTGTGGGGGGGGAGGGCCTTAACTGTGATTGACATATCCAACAGTCCAATCACAAAACTGAATCTTGGTCTTGCAGCCAATCAAGACCGGTTTGGCTGTCCAGTAAACTTGACTGTGAGAGCGAAAGAAAGGTGTAGGAGATCCACCCAAACGTTTGTATTATTTGGTGCTTATAAGTTTAAATAAAAATAAGACACAAACGGAGTCTCGCCGACAAATGGACCGCTACGGTTACGGTAAGTTTCAACAGTTTTTAAAAATGTCGGTCACGTCTTGAGTTGTTGAGGGTAAATAACACGAAGCTACATTATAAACATGTTTCATTCTGGGATGGTATGTTTAAGCTAGTTTGGTGTATATCTAATTGGTCTCTAAAGCGTTAATTTCCCTTGAACAAAACATCACTCTACCGAAGTGTCCAACAACAAAGTGCTCCGTTCTTGTAAAACTGTTGAGCTCCATTTGATGTGTAGAGCAGCAAATGGTAACACAAGTTACCCCAAGTCAAGCAGTGTTTTTCAACCACTGTGCCGCGGCACACTAGTGTTCCGTGAGATACAGTCTGGTGTGCCGTGGGAGATCTAGTTTCACCTATTTGGGTTAAAAATATTTTTTGCAAACCAGTAATTATAGTCTGCACATTATGTGTTGTTGTTGAGTGTTGGTGCTGTCTAGAGCTCGGCAGAGTAACCGTGTAATACTCTTCCATATCAGTAGGTGGCAGCCGGTAGCTAATTGCGTTGTAGATGTCGGTAAACAGCGGGAGGCAGTGTGCAGGTAAAAAGGTGTCTAATGCTTAAACCAAAAATAAACAAAAGGTGAGGGCCCCTAAGAAAATGCATTGAAGCTTAGGGAAGGCTATGCAGAAGAAAACTAAAACTGAACTGGCTACAAAGTAAACAAAAACCGAATGCTGGACGACAGCAAAGACTTACTCTGGAGCAAAGACGGCGTCCACAAAGTACATCCGAACATGACATGACAATCAACAATGTCCCCACAAAGAAGGATAAACACAACTGAAATATTCTTGATTGTTAAAACAAAGCAGGTGTTGGGAGTAGTGGTAGTGATGGGTTGATGAGGCGTCAATTAAGCGTTTCGACACATTGCAAAACTGCATTGATACTGTGTCACTAAATACTGACATCTGCTGGACGTTAAAAATCCCTACAGGCAACCTATGGACCGACTCAACTGACACTGATTTTAAGACCTAGTATATACAATAATATAAACCAAGTCATTGTATTTCATTTAGGATTATTTAATATCTTCATTTAAATAAAAATATATTTTTATCTTTTTTAGATACAGTCAATAAATAATGTGATCATGTATCATAACATGGAAATCTAAGAGAAGGTGTTGTGAATGAGGATGCTTGTGGACTGGGAATGTTTGTTTTTTTTACACATTTTTATTAAAAAAAAACAGTTTTTCCAACGTATTATATTTTAGACGATTTCTCTTCTTAGTTATTATTTCTCCGGCTGACAGCATTGAGGAGGTGGATTTGTTAATGTACGACAATTCTGTCGTACAAATGCGACATTTAACCTGCAGAAAATATGAATAGTAAACGAAGAATCATTTTGAAGAGATTTTGAATTCTAATAGATCAAGTGGAAACTTTGAGAGAACAGGATGAAACGACAAGGAAATGAACATAAATACCTTTTTTTCCGATATACACTACCGTTCAAAAGTTTGGGGTGACCCAAACAATTTTGTGGAATAGCCTTCGTTTCTAAGAACAAGAATAGACTGTCGAGTTTCAGATGAAAGTTCTCTTTTTTCCGGCCATTTTGAGCATTTAATTGACCCCACAAATGTGATGCTCCAGAAACTCAATCTGCTCAAAGGAAGGTCAGTTTTGTAGCTTCTGTAACGAGCTAAACTGTTTTCAGATGTGTGAACATGATTGCACAAGGGTTTTCTAATCATCAATTAGCCTTCTGAGCCAATGAGCAAACACATTGTACCATTAGAACACTGGAGTGATAGTTGCTGGAAATGGGCCTCTATACACCTATGTAGATATTGCACCAAAAACCAGACATTTGCAGCTAGAATAGTCATTTACCACATTAGCAATGTATAGAGTGTAGAGATGTCCGATAATATCGGTCTGCCGATATTATCGGCCGATAAATGCGTTAAAATGTAATATCGGAAATTATCGTTATCGTTTTTTTTATTATCAGTATCGTTTTTTTATTTTTTATTTATTTTTATTTTTTTATTATTAAATCCACATAAAAAACACAACATACACTTACAATTAGTGCACCAACCCAAAAAACCTCCCTACCCCATTTACACTCATTCACACAAAATGGTTGTTTTTTTCTGTTATTAATATTCTGCTTCCTACATTATATATCAATATATATCAATACAGTTTGCAAGGGATACAGTCCGTAAGCACACATGATTGTGCGTGCTGCTGGTCCACTAATAGTACTAACCTTTAACAGTTAATTTTACAAATTTTCATTAATTACAAGTTTCTATGTAACTGTTTTTATATTGTTTTACTTTCTTTTTTATTCAAGAAAATGTTTTTAATTGATTTATCTTATTTTATTTGATTCATTTTTTTAAAAAGTACCTTATCTTCACCATACCTGGTTGTCCAAATTAGGCATAATAATGTGTTAATTCCACGACTGTATATATCGGTTGATATCGGTATCGGTTTATATCGATATCGGTAATGAAAGAGTTGGACAATATCGGCATATCGGATACCGGCAAAAAGCCATTATCGGACATCCCTAATAGAGTGTATTTCTTTAAAGTTAAGACTAGTTTAAAGTTATCTTCATTGAAAAGTACAGTGCTTTTCCTTCAAAAATAAGGACATTTCAATGTGACCCCAAACTTTTGAACGGTAGTGTATGATCAAAATATTCCCACACGGCTGAAATCTTTCTTTTTGCCTGAGGCTGCTCCATGATCTCCGTCGACGATAAATTACAAAAGACCAACGACGGAAGTGCGGCGATTCTGTTGGCAGTAGCATCTCCTTGACAGATGCGCTTCCTTATAAACACAGTTTGGCGCGCAGGCGTCAGTTCGACACAGTCCGCGTATCGGTCACGTGACCGAAACAGCTCGTGACCGGTCACGTGACTTTCTAAAAGCGGTACGCGCACCGACACAGGGTTTTGCTCTATGAGCCCGACGCATGCGCCGATGTATCGGTGTTGCCGGACCCATCACTAAATAGCGGTCAAGGAAGACATGAAACTGCTACAGGAAAGTACCAAAAAAAGAGGAAAAAGCCACCAAATTAGGAGCTCAAGACAAGAACTAAAACACTACACAAAGGAAAACAGCAAAAAACTCCAAATAAGTCAGGGCGTGATGTGACAGGTGGTGTCAGTACACCTACTTTGAGACAAGAGCAACATTGATGCACGCTTGGTTATGCTTTAAAGTCATACCCAACAATTGACTTTAACTTTTTACTGTCAACTGTGTTTCGTTTTTTAATGATTTCTGCTTGTGGTGTGCCTCCGAATTTTTTCAAAGCAAAAAATGTGCCTTGGCTCAAAAAAGGTTGAAACACACAGAAGTAGAGGCATGAATTAGGGTAAGTGAGACATTCTAATGACCCACAGAAACACTACTGAAGTAAAGCCATTTGTAATAGTTGAACAAATAGGTCATAGTAAAAGTGACAATGACTTCACTATAAAAGTGGGTGACATTGTTATCACCAGGAAAGATGAGGTCACCTACCTAGGTTCCATTCTAGAGGCTAATCTTTCCTGTGATAAAATGGCAACCAAGGTAATCAAAAAGGTCAACCAACGAACGAGATTTCTCTACAGAATCTCCTCTCTGGTCAACAAAAGCACCATGAGGATTCTGGCGGGAACTCTCGTTCAACCCTTTTTCGATTACGCATGCACCTCCTGGTACCCTAGCACCTCTAAAACCCCCAAATCTAAACTCCAAACATCCCAGAACAAGCTGGTCAGGTTGCTTCTAGACCTCCACCCCAGATCACACCTCACTCCTACCCACTTCTCCAAAGTGGGCTGGCTCAGGGTGGAGGACAGAGTAAAACAACTTGCACTGAGCCTAGTCTATAAAATCCGCTACACCTCCCTGATACCGAAGTACATGTCAAACTACTTCCCTAACGTAAATGACCGCCATAACCACAACACCAGGGGGAGCTCCACTAACCACGTTAAACCCAGATTCCGAACTAACAAAGGTCTTAACTCATTCTCTTTCTATGCCACATCAATGTGGAATGCACTCCCAACAGGTATAAAAGAAAGGGCATCTCTATCCTCCTTCAAAACCGCAATAAAAGTTTACCTCCAGGCAGCTACAACCCTAAACTAACACCCTCCCCGGATTGCTAATAATCAATCAAATGCAGATACTTTTTCTTATGCCTTCTGATCTCTCTCTCTCTCTCTCTCTCTCTCTCTCTCTCTCTCTCTCTCTATGTCCACTACTTGCTGTCCATTTCCTACCAAGTCAGACCTACACTGTTCCAATATCCATTTCTCTGTTCTCAATTGTTGATGACTGATGATAACAACCAAACCTTTCAGGTTTTTAGGGTGTCTTGTAACTTTACCCCAGTATTCTTGTTTCTTTTAGACCGAAGTGGCTTTCTAAATGAAGCAAATTACCTGAGTGCTGCTGTGTGAAGGAGGTCATGATACCTGACCCCGTGTCTGCAGCTGCATCCAGACCCTCTGAGCAGCAGAGGTTTGTTTTCATCTTTCCTCCACGAGGTCATTTATTTTTAATCGACGCTGCAGTCATTTGTGTCTTTTTTTTCTTTGCAGTAATAGCGCACATAATGGCGATGAGGCCTCTGCAGCTGAAGAGTCCGGCAATGAGAACAGACAAAAGAGGGCAGTAAGTGTTTTTCTTCTTCTTTTGTCATTAAGGGTCCCATATTCCAGTATTTTACCAATTTTTAAGTAGAGGTGATACAATAGTGTATTGAAAGTAAAGCTTGGCGATATGGCTGAAAACTGTATCACGATATAACAGTGTTTTATATCGGTCTATATCGAAAATTATTGATATTTTTATATGACCTATCGAAAATAAGGACCAAGAAAAAAAATGCAAACCTGATTTTATATGCCTTACAGCAGGGGTCACCAACGTGGTGCCCGCGGGCACCAGGTAGCCCGTAAGGACCAGATAAGTAGCCCGCAGGCCTGTTCTAAAAATAGCTCAAATAGCAGCACTTACCAGTGAGCTGCCTCTATTTTTTAAATTGTATTTATTTACTAGCAAGCTGGTCTCGCTTTGCCTGACATTTTTAATTCTAAGAGAGACAAAACTCAAATAGAATTTGAAAATCCAAGAAAATATTTTAAAGACTTGGTCTTCACTTGTTTAAATAAATTCATAAATTTTTTTACTTTGCTTCTTATAACTTTCAGAAAGACAATTTTAGAAAAAAAATACGACCTTAAAAATGATTTTAGGATTTTTAAACACATATACCTTTTTACCTTTTAAATTCCTTCCTCTTATTTCCTGACAATTTAAATCAATGTTCAAGTAAAAAAAATATTTTTTTATTGTAAAGAATAATAAATCAATTTTAATTTAATTTTTCATTTTAGCTTCTGTTTTTTCGACAAAGAATATTTGTGAAGTATTTCTTCAAACTTATTATGATTAAAATTTTAAAAAAAAAATCTGGCAAATGTAGAAAATCTGTAGAATCAAATTTAAATCTTATTTCAAAGTCTTTTGAATTTCTTTTAAAATTTTTGTTCTGGAAAATCTAGAAGAAATAATGATTTGTCTTTGTTAGAAATATAGCTTGGTCCAATTTGTTATATATTCTAACAAAGTGTAGATTGGATTTTAACCTATTTAAAACATGTCATCAAAATTCTAAAATTAATCTTAATCAGGAAAAATTACTAATGATGTTCCATAAATTCTTTTTTTTATTTTTTCAAAAAGATTCAAATTAGCTAGTTTTTCTCTTCTTTTTTTCGGTTGTATTTTGAATTTTAAAGAGTCGAAATTGAAGATAAACTATGTTTGAAAATGTAATTGTCATTTTTTTCATGTTTTCTCCTCTTTTAAACCATTCAATTAAGTGTAAATATCATTAATTATTAATAATAACATAGAGTTAAAGGTAAATTGAGCAAATTGGCTATCCATCCATCCATTTTCTACCGCTTATTCCCTCCGGGGTCGCGGGGGGCGCTGGAGCCTATCTCAGCTACAATCGGGCGGAAGGCGGGGGTACACCCTGGACAAGTCGCCACCTCATCGCAGGGCCAACACAGATAGACAGACAACATTCACACTCACATTCACACACTAGGGCCAATTTTGTGTTTGCTATTTCTGGCAATTTATTTAAGTGTGTATCAAACTGGTAGCCCTTCGCATTAATCAGTACCCAAGAAGTAGCTCTTGCTTTCAAAAAGGTTGGTGATCCCTGCCTTATAGTAAAGTCAGAATGCTTGCTTAAAATATACTTTTGTGCTAAAATTCATTGTGAAATAACTTAAAATATTCTACTTTAAAAATGAATTTGAGTTAAATCCTGGGATGGGTTGAATGTTACTTTACTTATGAGACTTGACTTGAATTAATTTTATATATATATTTGCCTTAATTCTGTATTTCCGATTTTTCACCTGTATACTCCATAGTATATCCTCTGTCGATATCATCTATATGCCCCACCCCCACCACACTTACTCCTATTTTCAACAAATAAAATAATGAGCGGAATCCAGTCAAGTTGAAGTTTTTCCTTTTTTCAAGTGTGGGAAGCGACAAAGCCTGAAGACACTTGACATAGAGAAACCTGAGAAGAACTATTTTCTGCAGGTTTAGTGCCAGGAAGTTACAGCTGTACTCTAGAGCAGTGGTCCCCAACCACCGGGCCGTGGATCGACAAGAAAAAATAAATAAATAATATATATACACTTCCGTTCAAAAGTTTGGGGTCACATTGAAATGTCCTTATTTTTGAAGGAAAAGCACTGTACTTTTCAATGAAGATAACTTTAAACTAGTCTTAACTTTAAAGAAATACACTCTATGCATTGCTAATGTGGTAAATGACTATTCTAGCTGCAAATGTCTGGTTTTTGGTGCAATATCTACATAGGTGTATAGAGGCCCATTTCCAGCAACTATCACTCCAGTGTTCTAATGGTACAATGTGTTTGCTCATTAGGCTAATTGATGATTAGAAAACCCTTGTGCAATCATGTTCACACATCTGAAAACAGTTTAGCTCGTTACAGAAGCTACAAAACTGACCTTCCTTTGAGCAGATTGAGTTTCTGGAGCATCACATTTGTGGGGTCAATTAAACGCTCAAAATGGCCAGAAAAAGAGGACTTTCATCTGAAACTCGACAGTCTATTCTTGTTCTTAGAAATGAAGGCTATTCCACAAAATTGTTTGGGTGACCCCAAACTTTTGAACGGTAGTGTATATATTTTTTTAATTAAATCAACATAAAAAACACAAGATACACTTACAATTAGTGCACCAAACCAAAAAACCTCCCTCCCCCATTTACACTCATTCACACAAAAGGGTTGTTTTTCTGTTATTAATATTCTGGTTCCTACATTATATATCAATATATATCAATACAGTCTGCAGGGATACAGTCCGTAAGCACGCATGATTGTATTTTTTTATGACAAAAAAAAAAAAGAAACAGCCCCAAAGTGTTTTACCGGATATGTACCGCTCCATACAGCGGCGTTTTAAAAAGTCATTAATTTTACTTTTTGAAACCGATACCAAAAGTTATATGGTTGAAACCGATAATTATTCCAAAAAACATAAAAAAAAAGATGGGAAGTCCTCAGATGCTTATTTTGAAAATGTAATTTTGTTTACAGATTATATGCAATCTGTTGTTGTGTTTCCTAATTTTGAATTTGCATAAATGAAGGTGTGCGTTGCTGAGTCCGACCTGGACATAATCTGAACTGTACATAAATGCTTATTTTGAAAATGTAATTTTGTTTGTAGATTATATGCAATCTGTTGTTGTGTTTCCTAATTTTGAATGTACATAAATGAAGGTGTGTGTTGCTTCGCCCGACCTGGACATAGTCTGGACTGTATACAAATGCTTATTTTAAAAATATTGATTTTGTTTACAGATTATATGCAATCTGTTGTTGAAGTTCCCAAATTTTGAGTGTACATAAATGAAGGTGTGTGTTGCTGAGCCCGACCTGGATATAATCTGGACTGGACCTGGTTTTTAAGAACCCTTTAAACAATCTAATTTCATGGACAACCAGGTCTGGTGACGATAAGGTCCTTTTTAAAAAAAATCAAATAAGATAAATAAATTAAAAACATTTTCTTGAATAAAAAAGAAAGTAAAACAATATAAAAACAGTTACATAGAAACTAGTAATGAATGAAAATGAGTAAAATTAAGTGTTAAAGGTTAGTACTATTAGTGGAGCAGCAGCACGCACAATCATGTGTGCTTACGGACTGTATCCCTTGCAGACTGTATTGATATATATTGATATATAATGTAGGAAGCAGAATATTAATAACAGAAAGAAACAACCCTTTTGTGTGAATGGGGGAGGGAGTTTTTTTGGGTTGGTGCACTAATTGTAAGTGTATCTTGTGTTTTTTATGTTGATTTAATAAAAAAAACAAGAAAAAACAAAAACAAAAAAAAAACGATGCCGATAATTAAAAAACCGATACCGATAATTTCCGATATTACATTTTAAAGCATTTATCGGCCAAAAATATTGGACATCTCTAGTTTCAAGACAACTTCAAAGATGCGTTGTACTTCATACTTTATTCATTAGTTGACTAAATTTACTTACATTTTAGTCAATTAAAATGTTAAGGAATCTATTCAACTAAAACTAGACTACAACTAAATCAATTCAGATGACTAAACTTTGACTAAAACTAAATTAAAAACTGCCGTCAAAATTAACTGCATTGATCAGTGCCTTTGTTCGTGCACCCAACCTTGCTTTGCAACTTCCGTTTTCTTCCGGCAAATAGGATTAAAAATTATGGGACGTTTTATTAAACATGTTTGTTATTGATATCAATTACGTATCTTGTGATATATATTGATATCATTTTATCACCCTGGCCTAATTGAAAGTGCGCAATCTAAAATTGAGCCTTTTCGGTTTCTGTTTGTTTAACCCACAGAGGCGTAGGAAAAGACCTGCCGAGGAATCGGAGAATGTCACGAAAAGCAAAAATGCCAAAAGCCGGCGAAGATACGGCAGCGTTAGAAAGCGTAAACGTCCTCATGTGGAGGCCGTCACTCTGTTTGACGTCATCACCATGGGCAGGAGCGCCATGCGGGTAGGAAACGCAATTGTACTAAACACAGCCGTACCACATCCTGATTGGTGTCTGAGCAGGCGGTGATCGGCGGCTGGATGGAGGCCTACGCGGCGGACAGAGAAGCGTCTCTCCTCGACCTCATCACCTTCTTCATCCAGTGCTGCGGGTGCAAAGGTGATTCGGCGTCACGCTAAATGTCTCTCGGCGTGAAGTTAAAATCTTGCTTCTGCAGGCGTGGTCACTGCTGAAATGTGTCACACCAAAGGCGACAGTGACACCATGGACAAGATGGTGAAGGAGCTGGTTGAAGACTTGGATGAGGTAATGGGATAGGTGGGGGCATACTCAATCAAATCAAAATGTATTTATATAGCACTTTTCATACACACGCAAGTGGCAAACAAAAAATGCTGTACACAAAAACAAAAAAAGAAATGAAGAAAACACACACACACACACACACACACACACACACACACACACACACACACACACACACACCCACACACACACACACACACACACACACACACACACACACACACACACACACACACACACACACACAGAGCACTGTTGACAATAACAAAAAAAACATAGCATGGCACTGATGATTTGAGGGAAGACGCCACCTTTGAGGCCCCAACACTGGAGAATAACTCAAATTAATGTCATCTAAAAAAAATATACAAAACCTATGATAAAATGTATGTAATAATAAAATATAAATAATAAATTATAAGTAGAGATGTCCGATAATGGCTTTTTTGCAAATATCCGATATTCCGATATTGTCCAACTCCTAATTACCGATTCCGATATCAACCGATACCGATGTATACAGTTGTGGAATTAACACATTATTATGCCTAATTTTTAGAGATGTCCGATAATGGCTTTTTGCCGATATCCGATATGCAGATATTGTCCAACTCTTTAATTACCGATACCGATATCAACCGATATATACAGTCGTGGAATTAACACATTATTATGCCTAATTTGGACAACCAGGTATGGTGAAGATAAGGTACTTTTTAAAAAAATGAATCAAATAAAATAAGATAAATAAATTAAAAACATTTTCTTGAATAAAAAAGAAAGTAAAACAATGTAAAAACAGTTACATAGAAACTAGTAATTAATGAAAATTTGTAAAATTAACTGTTAAAGGTTAGTATTATTAGTGGACCAGTAGCACGCACAATCATGTGTGCTTACGGACTGTATCCCTTGCAGACTGTATTGATATATATTGATATATAATGTAGGAAGCAGAATATTAATAACAGAAAGAAACAACCCTTTTGTGTAAATGAGTGTAAATGGGGGAGGGATGTTTTTTGGGTTGGTGCACTAATTGTAAGTGTATCTTGTGTTTTTTATGTGGATTTAATTAAAAAAAAACAAAAAAAAACAAACGATACTGATTAAAAAAACCGATACCGATAATTTCCGATATTACATTTTAACGCATTTATCGGCCGATAAATGCGTTAAAATGTAATATCGGAAATTATCGGTATCGTTTTTTTTATTATCAGTATCGTTTTTGTTTTTATTTTTTTATTTTTTTATTAAATCCACAAAACACAAGATACACTTACAATTAGTGCACCAACCCAAAAAACCTCCCTCCCCCATTTACACTCATTCACACAAAAGGGTTGTTTCTTTCTGTTATTAATATTCTGCTTCCTACATTATATATCAATATATATCAATACAGTCTGCAAGGGATACAGTCCGTAAGCACACATGATTGTGCGTGCTGCTGCTCCACTAATAATACTAACCTTTAACAGTTAATTTTACAAATTTTCATTAATTACTAGTTTCTATGTAACTGTTTTTATATTGTTTTACTTTCTTTTTTATTCAAGAAAATGTTTTTAATTTATTTATCTTATTTTATTTGATTCATTTTTTTAAAAAGTACCTTATCTTCACCATACCTGGTTGTCCAAATTAGGCATAATAATGTGTTAATTCCACGACTGTATATATCGGTTGATATCGGTATCGGTTGATATCGGTATCGGTAATTAAAGAGTTGGACAATATCGGCATATCGGATATCGGCAAAAAGCCATTATCGGACATCCCTACTAATTTTGTTGTGATGCCCTGCTGCTGGATGCATAAACAAAGTAACAAGGTTTTCCAAAATAAGAGAACAACTTCAACTCCAGTTATGGAAAAAAGTGCCAACATGGCACAGCCATATTTATTATTGAAGTCACAAAGTGCTTTTTTTTTTTTTTTAACATGCCTCAAAACAGCAGTTTGGACTTTGGGACATGCTCTCCCTGAGATAATCCTGATACCCACTACAACTATGGGAAATACTATACTTTGACTTTCACAAAGTGCATTATTTTTTAAATTTTCTTAAACATGCCTCAAAAACAATGAAGGCACACAACTTCAGTCCAGAGTATACTAGAGTAATAAAGTAAACAATAACATAGTCCTCCTTTAGTAGACTGCCTGGCATACTTTTTAACAGGAAATTATAAACTCTGCTCAATCTGCCCTGCTCTAACATATTTGTATGAGTAACACAAATGCGTTGCAAGCTAGTGGTGAGTGCTTGAAGTGGCCTAGCAGTCAGCCAGAGCTTCTGAAATGCTGCGTTGAGACAGGGCACCTCTGTTCACTGTAAGCTGCTTTCGCTGTTTGCTTTTCATCCATCTTCCGCTTGTATTCATCGTGTGTCTCCTTATGATTCTTGAAGAGGTGGGAGATCAAATTGCTCGTATTAAAGGAAGACGTCTTGGTTCCTCCTCGCATAACCAACGTTTTGCACTCATTGCAAATTGCCAGTTTTTTATCCGTCAGACGCACTATAAAATAATCCCATTAGAGATGCGCGGTTAGCGGGTACACCCGCGGAGTCTGCGGGTAAACCGCGGGTCGGGCGGTTGTATGACGAAAAAAATAGATTTTAAATAGATTCGGGCGGGTGGCGGTTGAACCAATTCAGAAAAAAAATACATAGTTAAATGTTGTTACCCATGTGAATGATCGAGGGCGAGTTCTTTGTTTCTTTAGGTGGGTTTATTGTAAGCAGTTTTCATGAACGTCTACCCAGTGCGGCAACAACACACAACAACAACAGTCACGTTTTTGTCCTACCGTAAAGCAGGTCGTCTGCCGTAAACAGCAATGCTGTGACAATCTCAAACAGGGCAACACTGCCTGACGGGGTCGTGGTTGGGGGCGTGGTTAAGAGGGGAATATGTTTAAGGTAGAATTCACCAACTCAAGTATTTCATATATATATATATATATATATATATATATATATATATATATATATATATATATATATATATATATATATATATATATATATATATATATTATATATATATTTTTTTATTATACATATAAATAAAAGGAAATACTTGAATTTCAGTGTTCCGAAGGCTTTCCAGTAGATGGCAGTATTGTCCTGTTTAAGAGTGTCACAACATTGCAGTTTACGGCAGACGAACTGCTTTACGGTAGACGAAAACGTGACTGCTGTTGTTGTGTGTTGTTACCGCGCTGGGAGGACGTTGATGAAACTGCCTAACAATAAACCCACATAAGAAACCAAGAACTCGCCCTTGATCATTCTACAGCGGACGTGAAAACAGACTGTCGCCGCTGTCCCCACTCAGGTCCGCATTGAGCTGGAGGGGGCGTGGCCTCCAGCTCCGGCTGAATACCGGGAGTCTCCCGGTAAAACCGGGAGGGTTGGCAATTATGCTCTAATGCGTGGCCAAGAGATATTGCGTGGCACGCATTGAATGTCTCTGCTGCATTGGATCAGTCTCATTTCTTTAACAGGAATGCCTTGTATCGTCTATATTAGATATATAACAACGGGTGGATGGTGGGCGGTTGTGGTTTTGATAAACTGTTAGTTCAGGTGGATTGCGGATTAAATAATTGTCTATCCGCGCATCTCTAATAGACATGGTGTCGTTAGTCAGTCACCGAGCTCGCTCGCTTGTTAGCCACGGCTACAGCACCAGCAACAACACTCTTGTTGTTGTTATGCTGCGATCGCGGCGGTTTGTCATCAAGCGTCGCCAGTAAACCTCTCATGCTGCAGTCGTCAACTCCTGTGTCGTGTGTGAGAGAGGTGAGAGGGGAGGGGCTGCTGACTGTAAGACGCAACTGCTCTGTACTGTTCCCTACGTCCGTGGTTTACCGGATACATACAGTGGCGTTTTAAAAAGTCATTAATTTTACTTTTTGAAACCGATATCGATAATTTCCGATATTCCCTATTAAAGCATTTATCGGCCGATATTATCGGACATCTCTAATTATAAGTTAATACAACTGTAACATTGAGATAATACTAGTAGTAATATTAATAATTAAGATAGAAAAGTACACAATAAATGATGAAAAACATAAGAATTTAACATGATCAATAAAAAGCCTGATTAAAAAGATGTCGTTAGCCTTTTTTTCCCCCATTTTCAACAGTCTACGCAGTCCTGAGGCTCTCTGGCAGGCTGTTCCACAGGTGGGGGCCATAGTGGCTAAATGCCGCCCCACCGTGGGTCTTTGTTCTGGTATTTGGTAGAGCTAAAAGGCCAGTGCCAGAGGACCTCAGGATCCACAAGGGTTGACACGGTAAAAGAAGGTCAGATTGATAAGAAGGCGCAAGGCCATTAAGACATTTAAAAACTAATAATAGAACTTTAAAATCAGCAACTTTAAATTTGGTGTAATGTGCTCCCGCCCTCTGGTCCTCGTCAGTATGTGTGCAGCTGATTTTTGTATTAATTGTAGACTTCTTATAATCTTTTTGGGGAGACCAGAGAGCAGAGCATTACAATACTCTAAAGGACAGGAAATAGAAGCATGCATTAGCACCTCCGTGTTGGCCTGAGAGAGAATCAGGCGGACTCTGCCTATGTTCTTAAGATGATAAAGAACTATTTTGGATATATTTTTAACATGTGGGATAAAAGTCAGCTTGGAGTCAAATATGACGCCCAGATTTGTTATAGTTAATCCATCCATCCATCCATTTTCTACCGCTTATACCTTTCGGAATCGTGGGGGGTGCTGGAGCCTATCTCAGCTACAATCAGTTAATGTTGGTTTAAAATCTTGTAATTTTAGTAAAAGTTTCTCCCTCTGGCCTTCAGGATTTATAACTAAAACCTCTGTTTTGTCCTGGTTGAGCTGTAAAAAAATGACCTGCCATCCATGACTGGATGCCTAAAATGCAGTTAAAAAGGGTATCTATTACTATTTTGTGTTCCTGTATGCTAGACAAGACGTTAACACTGGGCTGTGTTTTAGGTTGCTGGACTGCAGTACAAGAAGTTTCTAGCTTTTCCGTGGATCCTCACCGTCACCTGGCCCATGGCTGCAGTCAGTATTCTCCCTTTGCTTGCAGTGCTTCTACAGCTGGCTGACATTCAAACCAGTTTCTTTAATCTGTACAAATCTGGAAAATTACCTGTTAACTGACAGATCAAATTGAAATGAATGCCAATTAAGAAAAAAATCTCTATTTAAAAATATTATAAATTAGTTAATACTTTGAAAATTTGAATTAATTTGTGAATTTTCTATACCAAATAGTTAACAACTACATGTTCACTGTTATAATTCAACATACACTACCGTTCAAACGTTTGGGGTCACCCAAACAATTTTGTGGAATAGCCTTCATTTCTAAGAACAAGAATAGACTGTCGAGTTTCAGATGAAAGTTCTCTTTTTCTGACCATTTTGAGCATTTAAAGGCCTACTGAAATGAATTTTTTTTATTCAAACGGGGATAGCAGATCTATTCTATGTGTCATACTTGATCATTTCGCGATATTGCCATATTTTTGCTGAAAGGATTTAGTATAGAACAACGACGATAAAGATTGCAACTTTTGGTATCTGATAAAAAAAAGGCTTGCCCCTACCGGAAGTAGCGTGACGTAGTCAGTTGAACATATACGCAAAGTTCCCTATTGTTTACAATGATGGCCGCATGAAGTGAGAGAGATTCGGACCGAGAAAGCGACAATTTCCCCATTAATTTGAGCGAGGATGAAAGATTTGTGGATGAGTAAAGTGCAAGTGAAGGACTAGTGGGGAGTTGAAGCTATTCAGATAGGGAAGATGCTGTGAGAGCCGGGGGTGACCTGATATTCAGCTGGGAATGACTACAACAGTAAATAAACACAAGACATATATATACTCTATTAGCCACAACACAACCAGGCTTATATTTAATATGCCACAAATTAATCCTGCATAAAAACACCTGCGTGTTTGTTATGCTAGCTCCTAGCTCCTCTGCTAGCTCCTAGCTCCATAGAACACGCCAATACAATTCAAACACCTGATCAACACACACCATCACTCAGCCCAAAAGACCGTTTACCTAACCCAAGGTTCATAAAGCTTATATATTTTTAAAAAGTTACGTACGTGACGCGCACATACGGTCAAGTTATCGAATGTTTAGCAGCCAAGGCTGCATACTCACGGTACCTGATATTCAGCTGGGAATGACTACAACAGTAAATAAACACAAGACATATATATACTCTATTAGCCACAACACAACCAGGCTTATATTTAATATGCCACAAATTAATCCTGCATAATAACACCTGCGTGTTTGTTATGCTAGCTCCTAGCTCCTCTGCTAGCTCCTAGCTCCATAGAACACGCCAATACAATTCAAACACCTGATCAACACACACAATCACTCAGCCCAAAAGACCGTTCACCTAACCCAAGGTTCATAAAGCTTATATATTTTTAAAAAGTTACGTACGTGACGCGCACGTAGGTACGGTATGTGTTATGCTAGCTCCTCTGCTAGCTCCTAGCTCCATAGAACACGCCAATACAATTCAAACACATGATCAACACACACAATCACTCAGCCCAAAAGACCGTTCACCTAACCCAAGGTTCATAAAGCTTATATATTTTAAAAAAGTTACGTACATACGCAAAAAAAAGCCAAAGCTGCATACTCACAGTAGCACGTCTGCGTCTTTGTCATCCAAATCAAAGTAATCCTGGTAAGAGTCTGTGTTGTCCCAGTTCTCTACAGGCGTCTGTGTATCCAAATCAAAAGTCCTCCTGGTTAGAGTCTCTGTTATCCGAGTTCTTCCATCTTGACTGCATCTTTCGGGAATGTAAACAAAGAAGCGCCGGCTGTGTACTGTTGTGGCTGACTACGTTCGAAAAATACGTCCATTTCGCACCGACAACTTTCTTCTTTGCTTGCTTGGCTTCCTTCTCCATAATGCAATGAACATGATTGAAACAGATTCACGAACACAGATGTCCAGAATACTGTGGAATTATGAAATGAAAACAGAGCTTTTTCGTATCGGCTTCAATGTGGAAGGCATACCCGTGTTCGCCGGGCTACGTCACGCGCATACGTCATCCGCAGAGGCGTTTCGAACCGGAAGTTTAGCGGCAAATTTAAAATGTCACTTTATAAGTTAACCCGGCCGTATTGGCATGTGTTATAATGTTAAGATTTCATCATTGATATATAAACTATCAGACTGCGTGGTCGGTAGTAGTGGCTTTCAGTAGGCCTTTAATTGACCCCACAAATGTGATGCTCCAGAAACTCAATCTGCTCAAAGGAAGTTCAGTTTTGTAGCTTCTGTAACGAGCTAAACTGTTTTCAGATGTGTGAACATGATTGCACAAGGGTTTTCTAATCATCAATTAGCCTTCTGAGCCAATGAGCAAACACATTGTACCATTAGAACACTGGAGTGATAGTTGCTGGAAATGGGCCTCTATACACCTATGTAGATATTGCACCAAAAACCAGACATTTGCGGCTAGAATAGTCATTTACCACATTAGCAATGTATAGAGTGTAATTCTTTAAAGTTAAGACTAGTTTAAAGTTATCCTCATTGAAAAGTACAGTGCTTTTCCTTCAAAAATAAGGACATTTCAATGTGACCCCAAACTTTTGAACGGTAGTGTATAATTGTTGAATTATAATAGTAATATAATTGTTACCGAAAATTAACCGAACCGTGACCTCTAAACCGAGGTACGTACCGAACCGAAATGTTTGTGTACCGTTACACCCCTAGTAGTTTGTGTGCTATTGTGTGCTTAACTGTTGTGTAGCTGCTTGCTCCTACTAGCCTAAAGCCTACTATGTGTAAATGTTTTATAAATGACTTTACTAAAATACAAGAAAACACCAACCTTGTGCTTATTGGAGGACATTTAGATGTTAACTGTCTTTCCAGCTTTGCACATTTAAACTCGCTGCAGGACTGCTTGTATCGGAGTTTATATTGGAAATTTTAAATGCAGGCCATTATCATCCGACACGTTTTTTTTGCTGATATCGGATCGATATCAATATCGGATTGGGAAACCCCTAATTTTTTACCTTTGTTTCAATTTCTATTGCAGCCCATTTAGATACTGGCCTTGAATACTTCCCCCCCCCCCCCCGCTGGTCGTAGTAGTTAATTATTAAACCCGTGCTTCAACAAAGTATTGAACTGATTATTAAAGGCCTACTGAAATGAATTTTTTTTCATTTAAACGGGGATAGCAGATCCATTCTATGTGTCATACTTGATCATTTCGTGATATTGCCATATTTTTGCTGAAAGGATTTAGTAGAGAACATCGACGATAAAGTTCGCAACTTTTGGTCGCTGATAAAAAAAAGCCTTGCCTGTACCGGAAGTAGCGTGACGTCGCAGGTTGAAAGGCTCCTCACATTTCCCCATTGTTTACACCAGCAGCGAGAGCGATTCGGACCGAGAAAGCGACAATTACCCCATTCATTTGAGCGAGGATGAAAGATTCAGGGATGAGGAACGTGAGAGTGAAGGACTAAAGTGCAGTGCAGGACGTATCTTTTTTCGCTCTGACCGTAACTTAGGTAAAAGGGCTCATTGGATTCCACACTTTCTCCTTTTTCTGTTGTGGATCACGGATTTGTATTTTAAACCACCTCGGATACTATATGCTCTTGAAAATGAGAGTCGAGAACGCGAAATGGACATTCACAGTGACTTTTATCTCCACGACAATACATCGGCGAAGCTCTTTAGCTACGGAGCTAACGTGATAGCATCGTGCTTAAATGCAGATAGAAACAAAAGAAATAAGCCCCTGACTGGAAGGATAGACAGAAGATCAACAATACTACTATCAGGAGACACCGAACCAAACCCTGGACCTGTAACCACACGGTTAATGCTGTGCCGCCTGTCGAAGCCTAGCAATGCTGTTGCTAACGACGCCATTGAAGCTAACTTAGCTACGGGACCTCGTCAGAGCTATGATAAAAACATTAGCGCTCCACCTACGCCAGCCCTCATCTGCTCATCAACACCCGTGCTCATCTGCGTTCCAGCGATCGACGGCGCGACGAAAGACTTCACCAGATCATCGATGCGGTCGGCGGCTAGCGTCGGATAGCGCGTCTGCTATCCAACTCAAAGTCCTCCTGGTTGTGTTGCTGCAGCCAGCCGCTAATACACCGATCCCACCTACAGCTTTCTTCTTTGCAGTCTCCATTGTTCATTAAACAAATTGCAAAAGATTCACCAACACAGAAGTCCAAAATACTGTGGAATTTTGCGACGAAAACAGAGCTGTTTGTATTGGGATACAATGTGTACCAATACTTCCGCTTCAACCATTGACGTCACGCGCATACGTCATCATACATAGACGTTTTCAACCAGAAGTTTCCCGGGAAATTTAAAATTGCACTTTATAAGTTAACACGGCCGTATTGGCATGTGTTGCAATGTTAACATTTCATCATTGATATATAAACTATCAGACTGCGTGGTTTCAGTAGGCCTTTAACCAATATGAAATCTTTCCACACGATTGACATAACCGTCTGCAATCTCCATCAGGACAGCATGGACTATCCTCTGATCCAACCCGGGTCGTACGGCCGTTGGTTCCACTCGGAGTTGTGCGACTTTGTGTCTGTGCTGGTGTCTCAGTGTCAGCACAGCGTCCTCTTTGACAGCTACCTGATGAGCACGCTCGTCTCTCTGCTCGCTGAACTCTCCGACTCGCACATACGAGCCTTCAGACACACCTGCACGCTGGCAGGTAACGTGGCGGCGACCAGCGACGCGCTGTAACAGTAGACTGAGTCGTACTTTGTGGTTTGTTAGCGGTCAAACTGCTGACGTCGCTGATTGACGTGGCCGCGTGTCTGAGCGCCGGCGTTGCAAAGAGTCTGGAGCTGCAGAAGGCGCAGAGGCCCAGCAGACTGAAGAACCAAGTGAAGCAGGAAGTGACTCAGGTACAGCCATAGCCACGATGCTGGAAGCTTCTTGCAATGACGTAACACATAAGATTGTGCTTTTTGTCTTCAAGCTGCAGGAGAAGAAGGCCGAGATAGAGAGCGTGATGGACGTCATCTTCAAGGCCGTTTTTCTCAAGAGACATCGGTAAAATATTTTGACTGATTCTATAAAGCAGTATGAGAAACAGTGCAAGGTAGTATATGGATATAGCAGAATAACGAGAACCACAATTTCTGATATTATGAATGATTTCATTTATTAATTATTGAAAAGCACAGCGTCTGATATAATTGATCCTGAATTAATTCTTTGTTTAAGGAAAACCACAGTGTTTGATGTCAATTGTCCTGACTTTATTCCTTTATTACCTTACAATGAAAACTGAGGTGTCTGATCTTGTTTATACTGATTTAATTAGTTTATTATGTAATGAAAACCCCAATATCTGATATCATTTACCCTGAAATATTTTATTATATTAATGAACATATTTGCCAACCTTGAGACCTCCGAATTCGGGAGATTGGGAGGGTGGGGGATCGGGGTTAAGGGGGAGGAGGATATTTATAGCTAGAATTCCCTGAAATTAAAGTATTTCTTATATTTATTTTTATATATATATATATATATATATATATATATATATATATATATATATATATATATATATATATATATATATATATATATATATATATATATATATATATTTATATTTATACACTACCGTTCAAAAGTTTGGGGTCACCCAAACAATTTTGTGTTTGAGCCTTCATTTCTAAGAACAACAATAGACTGTCGAGTTTCAGATGAAAGTTCTCTTTTTCTGGCCATTTTGAGCGTTTAATTGACCCCACAAATGTGATGCTCCAGAAACTCAATCTGCTCAGAGGAAGGTCAGTTTTGTAGCTTCTGTAACGAGCTAAACTGTTTTCAGATGTGTGAACATGATTGCACAAGGGTTTTCTAATCATCAATTAGCCTTCTGAGCCAATGAGCAAACACATTGTACCATTAGAACACTGGAGTGATAGTTGCTGGAAATGGGCCTCTATACACCTATGTAGATATTGCACCAAAAACCAGACATTTGCAGCTAGAATAGTCATTTACCACATTAGCAATGTATAGAGTGTATTTCTTTAAAGTTAAGACTAGTTTAAAGTTATCTTCATTGAAAAGTACAGTGCTTTTCCTTCAAAAATAAGGACATTTCAATGTGACCCCAAACTTTTGAACGGTAGTGTATATATATATATATATATATATATATATATATATATATATATATATATATATATATATATATATATATATATATAGTACAGTAAACAGTAATGAAAACACAGTTGTTCTACTAACTGTACTGTACTTGCTGCTTACTTTTTAAAAAAAAAATAACACTTACCTTTCACTATTTGAGTAGCTTTTGTTCTGCCATTTGAGTACTGGCGAGCGATCTCTGAATCCGGGAACATATCCTTCACGGATTTGTTGAAAACATCCCCAAATGAGAACGGGATGTTGCTTGCAAGGTGGCCCATAATACTGCGTTGCCGCCGACTTGTGCTTCTCTGACCGTTCATGAGTGACTATATCCATTCAGCCACCGTGTTATTATGGGTTATAGATAAACTTATGGATAATGGAGACATATATAATAGTCTCCTTTTCAGGTGAGAGGACGCTAAAGGCAGTGCCTTTAAGGCACGCCCCCAATATTGTTTGTCCGGCTGGAAATTGCCGTAGTTTTGAAGCAATGCATGATGGGAATCCGGATGTTGTGTGTCAGTGTATTAACGTGCCGGCTGGAATAAACACACGCTGAGAAATAGTTCCGTGCCTGCCTACTTTATGGCTTGTAGATAAACCTATGGATAACGGAGACATATATAATAGTCTCCTTTCCAGGTGAGAGAGGACGCTAAAGGCAGTGCCTTTAAGGCACGCCCCCAATATAGTTGTCCGGCTGGAAATCGGGAGATTTTCGTGAGAATGGTTGTCCCAGGAGATTTTCGGGAGAGGCACTGAAATTCGGGAGTCTCCCGGAAAACTGGGGAGGGTGGTATGTGGTATGTTAATGAAAACCATAGTCAATCGTTTATCTTAAATTAATTTATCATTATTTAATGAAAACCACAATATCTGTTATCATGTTTCCTGAATTATTTACTTTATTATATAATGTGGCTGATATCATTTATCCTGAACTCTTTTATTTATTATTTAATAAGAACTAGGGTCGGAAATAATTTATCCTGACTTAATTATTTTGTAATTGTTTAATAAAAACCACATTGTCTGATATAATTTATCCTGAATGTATACATTTATTACTATTTATTGAAATCATATGCAGGGTTTTCCACACATTCATTTATTTGTGGCGGCCCGCCACGAAAGAATTACGTCCGCCACAAATTTAAAAAAAAAAAATGTATGCGTGTATATAACAAAGGGTGCAAAGTCTGCAGGCAGTAGGAAACACATGGTTAAGTGTAGGGAGTAAAACTGATGGCAGTCTAAAGTTCAAGATTTTTGGAGCTCTTTGTTCAGTGGATCAGATGTTTGATGAAGCTCTGTGTCTATCTACCACCACTACTGTTTTCTGTTTATTTGTTACTGACTGTGGCAGGACACCTCTGCCTCTGTTTCACTTTATGTTGCTGGTAAATAATATGGTTGTAGTAGTAGGCTAAAGTTAAATTATTTAGTATGCACTAATTAAAGGGGCAGAGCTTTGAGACATTTTAGCTTTTATATTTAATAAGATATATTTTTTGTAAGAACCACAATTAATAAATATATTTCAGTGAATAACTTATTGTTCAAATCTGTATATAAATATGTACATAAAGTGTTGTAATTATATTGTAAAATGGATGGATGGATGGACGTTTAAAACAAAACTGTTATTATTAATTAGTAAGTATACATTTTTTTAGCCTTTTTAGAGAAAATCAAATCATTGTAGTAAATTATGCAAATTACTCGATGATGTCATGGTCGCCACGCCCATAGCCACGCCCCCACCGCCACAGGTATCTTGGCAGTTTATGGGAAACACTGATATGTCTAATATAATTAATCCAAAAATGTTTTCGTTTTTTTTTAATTTAATCAAATCAGTGTCTGATCTAATTTATCTTGAATTCATTCATGTATTACTATGTTGTTTATCCTAAATTAATTCAGTCATTATTCAAAGGGGTTGTTGGCAACATTTACATAGATGCCTAGAGGGCGCCCACTTTCCAACGTATTTTACACAGTATATCTCGCCCTGAATTGATTCATTTATCATTAGTGAAAGCCACAGTGTATGATATCATTTGTCTTGAATTCTTTAATTTATTACTATTTAATGAAAAGCACCATCTGACATTGTTTATTTTAAATTCACCCATGTATTATGTAATTTGAATCACAGTATCTAGTGTAATTTATCCTGAATTCATTCATTCATGTATTATTGAATGAGATAAACATTTTCCTGAATTATTTTACTGTTTAGTAAAGCCATGTTCTTAGTTAAAGTTAAAGTACCAATGATTGTCACACACACATACACACTAGGTGTGGTGAAATTTGACCCAGCGGTGGCCGCAGCGGTGGCCGCGCCCGGGTATCATTTTGGTGATTTAACCCCCAATTCCAACCCTTGATGCTGAGTGCCAAGCAGGGAGGCAATGGGTCATTTATCAATCTGTACTGGAAAAACACGGTGTGGTGATATTTATCCTGAAGTCATTCTTATGTGTTGTACAGTGATGTGCTTCCAGAAATCCGTTCCATCTGCATGGAGGAGTTGGGCCTGTGGATGAGGAGCTACAGCTCTGTGTTCCTCAATGACCGTTACCTCAAATACATGGACTGGATGTCATATGACAAGGTGACCACGTTTGTTTAGTCAATACACGTTTTGTATGTCTAAAAACACCCAATAGAATCAGATTTTGGATTTACTTGGCTATCTTATGTCTTCCAGGTACCAGACGTGCGTCTCAAGTGTATCTTAGGCCTGCAGAACTTATATGGAGATCCCGAGCTTCTGCCTCAACTGGACCTTTTCACCAGCCGCTTCAAGGTGTGAAATCCTTAAAGCTGCTTCATTTCGGGGGGGACAAAAACAGTTGCTGTCACTTGCAGGTTTTAGCACTTGTCTATTAGCACTGGATGGATCAATCTGAAAACAGATACTTTTTAGACCAATGTGTTTCATTTATTTTTCTATATTTTGTATTTAAACAATCACACTTTATTATACCGTATTTATTAACTTGCATTAAACTATCAACACAATTGAAATAATTCTACCATAATAATAAAACATAATATAATATATGATAATGAAAATCTGACAATGCAAATGGTCACTTTTTTTTTTTAAATCAACAATGGATTGAAACTAGTGTAATCTACAATGGAGTGCAACTGCACATTTTAGTATGTATTTATATTTATTTTATTTTTTTCTTAGCAATTTTTAGGTTTTTGCAACTAGAAATATTTTCTTAAAAATATGGATCATTAATCATTACTATTTACTAAATATTTATTTACCTTTTAGTTTTAAAATTGCAATTATATTATGTATGTATTTTAAATGCATTTGGTCGATGAAACGGCAATATACTGTATTGATTGATTGATTGATTGATACATTTTTATTTTAAATATGCATAAAAACAAGAGCAAGCCTGATCCAATACAGTGCTATAGCCTTAAAATCCATTATAACAAAATGAAAACAATGGAGAATAAAAAACGAAAACAAATGAGCATTGGACTTTCTTTTTTTTTTTACATATTTGAAAAGGAGTGAGAAGAAGTTTACACTTATGTATGTCTAATGATGAATCGTTTAAGGCTTTCGACAAACATGCAATGCGAGTTGACAGTATTTCTTCCATAATAGTGGCCATTTCCTAATATATTTATTTATTTATAGTATATACTGTATTTCCCTGATATGAAACATGTATTTGCATACAGTACAGTATTATATTTTTTAGCATTTCCATTTTCCAAAAATTGCTGTATGAGAGGCATCACTTGCACCTGTGTGTTCCAGGACCGTATGATCTCCATGACTCTGGATAAAGACAACGAAGTGGCTTTGCAGACTATGAAACTGCTGCTCCTCATCTCCAAGTTAGCCACCACTCCTCAACATTAACAATTATTGTGATAAATGTCATGTCTTCACTAACCATGATTTCTGCAACACTTCCAGAACATCTCAAGATGTGCTTAGTTCCGACGACTACGGGCAACTCCTCCAGCTCGTTTTTTCGTCTCAGCGCCCCCTTGCAGCCACTGCAGGGGAGCTCCTCTTCTTCAGGTAAGTCATTTTACCCACTTGTCAGATAGAAACATGTTTTTATAGATTGTGTGTCTCTCAGGCTTCTCCCTGCAGCTAATAATCAGGATGGACTAAATCAGGAAGATGCTCATAGACAAGAAACACTTGCAAGGCTCAAGGCCCTTCTGCAGTTCTACCAGAACTCTAAGGTGAAACACTCTTCTTAAGTCTTCATTGTCAAAGGTTTTTTATGTTAGAATGGTGATGATTGTGTGCACCTGCAGCTACACAACCATGTGGTCTACCTTGTGGATAGCTTGTGGGACTGTGGTGGAACCCTGCTGAAGGACTGGCCCACACTCACCTCTATACTGCTGCAAGACCCTCACAGTCCCTCACTGGGTCGAGGTGGGAAGATTTGTCCTTTTTACTTGTAGATCTGAACATAACATACAAATATATGTATATTTAAAATTTCAAAAATATATTTTACAATTTGTATTTCCTAAATTGAAATTTTTAAATTAAATCTTATTGGTGACGTTACATTTGGTTTTTGTATTTGTAGGCCTCACTGAGGCAGAAGAAGCGTTGCTGGTGGAGATCCTGGTAGCATCTGTGCGTCAGGCAGCAGAAGGACCAGTGCTGGCCGGGAGGAGCGGTGCAAAGAAGGTTTTTCCTTTCAGAAAATGTTTTTATATTTTATAGTCACGATTAGGTTTGGGTATCGTTTGAATTCGAACGATTCCGATTCCGATTCTTTGTTTCGATTCCGATTCCTGACGCTTCTCGATTCCGATTCTTTTAAGAGGCAGGGTCAAAAAAAAGTTTAGGATATTTTAAATGAGCTAGCTAACCTACAGTCTTTCTGAATGAAATAGTCTGACATTCTCCATCAATTTTAATTCTATTAACTTTTATGAACTTTACTATAAATTCCTCACAGTGCTGTTTTCAACTAGAATATAAATATCAAATCTATGAACTTGAATATAAATATTATAAATTATGAATACATTTTCCCAGGGGTACACTTTCCTCAAGAGAGCTTTATTTTTGAAAACCTCATGAAAACACATTTACACATAAGTGTATGATGCTGCAGGAAACCTCATGAAAACACATTTACACACAAGTGTATGATGCTGCAGGTACTTAAAAATGTTACCGTGCTCCCACTGATGGGCTAACCAGGTGCAGAAAAGCAAATAAACAGTAAGAAACAACTTGCAAAACTCAGTCCAGATTAGCAGCAGGTACAGTATAAAATCAGAGACAGTTTTTGTTTAGGAAAATGACCATATCCGCCTTCTCAGGCAGGATGCGTGAGCGTTCTGGACAGATAGTGTCTCCTGCTGTGGAAAATACACCTTCGCTGGGTGTGGAAGAAGCTTGAACGCATAAATAGGAGAAAGCGAGATATGACAGCAAAGGATAAGTCTTTTGTTGGTTCCACCACCATGCAGCAGGGTCGTCAGACATAAGTATCGGTGGAACGTCCTGGTACATCTGCAGCTCTCTCTCCACTCGTTTCTTGATGGACATGGAGCTCTGTTATTTCGCGGTTATTTCATTTTTTTTTGTAAAGTAAAGCCACACTTTCGACCGCCGACGCCCGCTATCCATGCTTGAGCTTGACTGACTCGCTCGGCTATGCTAACACTTCCGGCGGTGGGCGCTTCTTCTTCCGGTTCGGCGGACATATTTTTTTCCAGTCGGCGGACTGGTATCGAAAATAGGAATCGAAATTTAAACTTTTGAACGATTCCGGGAGAATCGGAAAGTTAGTCCCGGTTCCAATCGATACTCGATACCCAACCCTAGTCACGATGCACTGTAAGAAAGTAGAATTGTCACAAAAGTAAACTGCAGTGCTTTACAAAAATGCTGTGTTTAGCGTAACTCATAGGGGGTTTAAAACGGATCCTTGAGGGACTTTTTTTTCAATACAGGAATTTGACTGAATGCTTAGCATCCCTTGGTTTTGAATTATATAAGTTTTAGGATGTGCTCTTGTTCCAGTTAGAAATTCATAGAATACATACTGTAAACTAATATTGTGTTATACATAAAAAATGTAATAAAAAAAAAACTTACTTTACCCAAGTAGAAATAAGTTGTAATAATAATGATAATAATACAGGACATTAAGTAAAATATAAATACTGGATGTTTAGGTAAAAAAAAATACATAAATTTGACATAAAACATTTAATAAAGAAGGTACCGTATTTTTCGGACTATAAGTCGCTCCGGAGTATAAGTCGCACCGGCCGAAAATGCATAATAAAGAAGGAAAAAAACATATATAAGTCGCACTGGAGTATAAGTCGCATTTTTTGGGGAAATTTATTTGATAAAAGCCAACACCAAGAATAGACATTTGAAAGGCAATTTAAAATAAATAAAGAATAGTGAACAACAGGCTGAATAAGTGTACGTTATATGAGGCATAAATAACCAACTGAGAAGGTGCCTGGTATGTTAACGTAACATATTATGGTAAGAGTCATTCAAATAACTATAACATATAGAACATGCTATACGTTTACCAAACAATCTGTCACTTATAATCACTAAATCCCATGAAATCTTATACGTCTAGTCTCTTACGTGAATGAGCTAAATAATATTATTTGATATTTTACGCTAATGTGTTAATAATTTCACACATAAGTCGCTCCTGAGTATAAGTCGCACCCCCGGCTAAACTATGAAAAAAACTGTGACTTATAGTCCGAAAAATACGGTAGATAAAAGTTTTGGTAAAAATAAAATAAAATAAATTTAAATAAACTGTAAGAAAATATACCATAATTTATTAGGACAAAATAAAGACTAATATAAAATAAAATGAAGTAAGATAACAATTTAAAAAAAACCTACTCAAAAGAGAAATAAGTTAAATTAAATTAACAAACAACACTAAATGGGCCCTAGTGTGTGAATGTGAGTGTGAATGTTGTCTGCCTATCTGTGTTGGCCCTGCGATGAGGTGGCGACTTGTCCATGGTGTACCCTGCCTTCTGCCCGAATGCAGCTGGGATAGGCTCCAGCACCCCCCGCGACCCTGATAGGGACAAGCGGTAGGAAATGGATGGAAGGATGGAAGTAAGGTGATTTAAAAAAAAAAAAAAAAAAAATGAAAGCCATTAGTAGAACTTTCAATAAGTAAAACTATATTGACCATATGTAAGCTTGATGACCTCGATCAAGCTTTCAAAAGAAAATAAAGGGGTCAAATGAAATAAACAGTCAAAAATGAGTTATTAAAAAAAGTTCATAAAAAGGATATTAAAAAAGTGATTAAGTAAAACTGAAGCAAAGTGTAAATAATTGACAATTGACGAAGTATCAAGGCAGAATAGTCTTATTTCATTGATACTGTACGATATTTACTTGTACATAGCAACACTTGTGTCTTTTTCTACCAGGTGATGAGTGTGAGAGAGAAGAAAGTTCAGGTTGAAGATTGCACAAATCTCACACAGCATTTCCTCACGGTGCTCCCACACTTACTGTCCAAGGTACGACTGCTAAGATGCTGGGGCTTATTTGATGTGTGCATGGTGGCTGTCAATCATCGCACGCTGTTGCAGTTTTCAGGTCGCTGGGACATTATTGCTTCCTTGATAAGGATTCCTCAGTACTTTGTGCCAGAGAGCCCTCAGGCAGACAAGACGGAGGTCAGCATTAAACGCTAAGCAGCATTAAATGTTAAGTGTTCATGTTTGCTTAATGAGGTTCAGTTTACACTTTGGTTGTTTAGAAACTTAGTTTCATAGACTGCACAATAGTTTCCACTGCGTCGTCCATTTGGAATCTCTGCTCCTCCTCAGATGGTCTCCAGGTTGTTAGCAGTGATGAGAGCCAATCTGGAGGGCCACTCGGGTGCCGACGTCCTGGATGCGGCGGCACGTACGTTCCTTAGTCTGTGTGAAGCAGAGACCACGTGGTGCTCAACTGCCCGGACCACTAGGGACTCCATGATCCAATGTTGGGTGGATCACCTCAAAGACCTGCTGACCCAATCCTTCACGGTAGTTTGAATATCCAAACCTCATATACCATACCATACCATACAGGCCTGGCCCTAACCAATCTGGCGCCCTAGGCAAGATTTTAGGTGGCGCCCCCCCACATCGGCAGTGAAGTGTATATACTCACAAGAAACCGAATAGCTTTGTCTTTGACCTTTTTTTTTTACTTAAAGAAAGCAAATTAACAATCACAATAGTTAACAAGATAAAAAAAAATATGAATGAATAAATGAATACAAAAAATAAAAAATGAATATATGAAATACAATATTTTTTACATACATAAACACAAAATAAAACGTGTCAACAAGTTGCATAAAATAAATTAAAAATACAATATAAATAAGGCACTGCACAAAACAAGATATCGAACCAGTATGACTTTAACAACTATATTACAAAAAAAGGGGATCCTACAGAGTTCTCTATTTGTGCTTTTTAATATTGCATTAACTAGAATGACTTACATATTACTGTACACCAGGGAGTACTGTAATTACCTAACGTTACATTATTATTTTCCATAACAATTTAGCCCCCTCCACAATATTAACCCGACGTTAAAACAGAACTAGCTATTTATTAATTAGCAATTGCCGAATCATGTAACATTAGCTTAATGCTAAAAGCCAGGTTACTATCACATTCTGTAACAGACAAATAATTTCATGTAGGCTAACGTTACCTACCTGCTACCTCTGTCTTTTTCTCGTTTCTCCTCCTCTTCTTTTCTCTTTTTTTTCCCTGGGCACCTGACAGTTTTGGCCGTTTTGACATCTTGTGTTGTTTTTTGATGTGGTGACGTCCAAAAAGAGTCATGATACGGGAAGGGAGGGGGCGCACCGTGCGGGGGGAGGAGGAGGCGTAATGTTGTAACAAATAATATTTCTATTAAATAGGCTTTACTTTGCATTTTAATTAACGTGGGATTATTTTTTGTATTTAGAAATACAATTTTTTTTTTCTCCAACATTTGTGGCACTGGCGTGGCGCCCCCTGATGGACGGCGCCCTTAGCATTTGCCTATACGGCCTATGCCACGGGCCGGCCCTGATACCATACCAACTCTATTTACAGTATAAAGCCCTTTAAAATAAACCACAGTTGAAAAACAAAGGGCTGTACACCACAAAGAAATACAGGCAAAGGACAGACTAAAAAATAACAATTAAAACAGAAGTAAAATACACATTGAAAAAGCAAATACAAATTACCCTAAGAACAATTTGTTAGATAAAAAGCAGTTAAAAAGTTAAAAACAGTTAAAAGTTAAAATCAGTTTAAAGTCTCATGCTGGGTTAAAAGCCAGTGAATAAAAATGGGTTTTAAGAAGGGTCTTAAAAATAGCCAAAGAAAGGGCCTGTCTCTTATGGAGAGGGAGATCGTTCCAGAATTTGGGACCCGCAACAGAGAAGGCTCTGTCCCCTCTGAGCTTGCGCTTTGTTTTGGGTACCTCCAGGATCAGCTGATCAGCTGACCTGAGGGACCGGGTGGGGGCATAGAGGTGGAGCAGCTCAGAGAGGTACGGTGGGGCAAGACCACGTAAGGATTTAAAAACGAGTAAGATCATTTTAAAATGGACTCTAAAAGACACATAATGTTCACATAATGATTGTGAACAATAGGCAAAATTCCAAAAAAAGTGCACTTCTCCTTTAAAGGCCGACTGAAAGCCACTACTAGCGACCACGCAGTCTGATAGTTTATACATCAATGATGAAATCTTAACATTGCAACACATGCCAATACGGCCGGGTTAACTTATAAAGTGACATTTTACATTTCCCGCTAAACTTCCGGTTGGAAACGTCTATGTATGATGACGTATGGGCGTGACGTCACAACGGCAACGGAAGTATTCGTACCTAACGTGTCACCATACAAACTGCTCTGTTTTCATCGAACAATTCCACAGTATTCTGGACATCTGTGTTGGTGAATCTTTTGCAATTTGTTTAATGAACAATGGAGATTGCAAAGAAGAAAGTTGTAGGTGGGATCGGTGTATTAGCGGCTGGCTGTAGCAACACAACAAGGAGTACTTACTTGGATAGCAGACACGCTAGCCGCCGACCGCATCTGTGATCGGGTGAAGTCCTTCGTCGCGCCGTCGATCGCTGGAACGCAGGTGAGCACGGGTGTTGATGAGCAGATGAGGGCTGGCTGGCGTAGGTGGAGCGCTAATGTTTTTATCATAGCTCTGTGAGGTCCGGTTGCTAAGTTAGCTTCAGCGTCGTTAGCAACAGCATTGTTAAGCTTTGCCAGGCTGAGAATTATTAACCGTGTAGTTACATGTCCATGGTTTAATAGTATTGTTGATCTGCTGTCTATCCTTCCAGTCAGGGATTTATTTATTTTGTTTCTATCTGCATTGGAGCCAGATGCTATCACGTTAGCTCAGTAGCTAAAGTGCTTCGCCGATGTATTGTCGCGGAGATAATAGTCACTGTGAATGTCCATTTCGCGTTCTCGACTCTCATTTTCAAGAGGATATAGTATCCGAGGTGGTTTAAAATACAAATCCGTGATCCACAATAGAAAAAGGAGAGAGTGTGGAATCCAATGAGCCAGCTTGTACCTAAGTTACGGTCAGAGCGAAAAAAGATACACCCTGCACTCCCTCTCTAGTTCTTCACTCTAACGTTCCTCATCCACAAATCTTTCATCCTCGCTCAAATTAATGGGGTAATCGTCGCTTTCTCGGTCCGAATCTCTCTCGCTCCATTGTAAACAACGGGGAATTGTGAAGAATCCTACCTCCTGTGACGTCATGCTACTTCCGGTACAGGCAAGGCTTTTTTTTTTATCAGCGACCAAAAGTTGCAAACTTTATTGTCATTGTTCTATACTAAATCCTTTCAGCAAAAATATGGCAATATCGCGAAATGATCAAGTATGACACATAGAATGGATCTGCTATCCCCGTTTAAAAAAAAAAAAAATTCATTTCAGTAGGCCTCTAAAGAGGAAATTTTGTGTATCATTCACAAACCTTATGTAAGACAAGTACATATCTTATTTTTTTAATACATTCTAACTCGTAAATAAATGCTAGCAAAAATCAGCTAACAATTGAGGTAAAGGAAGTCTCTCTATTCTGCCTATAAAGTGCTCTAAAGACTACAAAAATCACCAATGTTGTAAGCTGTAAGTATATATGTAATGTAGTAAAAGGCACATTCATAATCACATGTAATATTTACGTATTTTGGTCATTTAAGCATTGATTTCACACCCTCTACAGGTTTAGTTTTCCTTCAGTTTGAAAACTTTGTTTGAACCTTTAACGAGAAACCTTAATTGGAAAACTCAACCCTAGCTTGAAACACGTTTTAAAAACCCTCATTTCAGTTTGAAACCTTAACCCTAATTTGAAACTCCTAACTTAACCATACTTGCCAACCCTCCCGTTTTTACCGGGAGACTCCCGGTATTCAGCTCCTCTCCCGATAATCTCCCGGCAGAAATTTTCTCCCGACAAACTCCCGGTGTTCAGCTGGAGCTGGAGGCCACGCCCCCTCCAGCTCAATGCGGACCTGAGTGGGGACAGCCTGTTCTCACGTCCGCTTTCCCACAATTTAACAGCTTGCCTGCCCAATGACGTCATAACTGTAGAATGATCGAGGGCGAGTTCTTGGTTTCCTATGTGGGTTTATTGTTAGGCAGTTTCATTAACGTCCTCCCAGCGCGGTAACAACACACAACAACAGCAGTCACGTTTAGTCTACCGTAAAGCACTTCGTCTGCCGTAAACAGCAATGTTGTGACACTCTTAAACAGGACAATACTGCCATCTACTGGATAGCCTCCAGAACACTGAAATTCAAGTATTTCTTTTATTTATATGTATAATAAAATAAATATATATATATATATAGCTAGAATTCACTGAAAGTCAAGTATTTCATATATATATATATATGAAATACTTGAGTTGGTGAATTCTAGCTTAAATATATTCCCCTCTTAACCACACCCCCACCCCCCACCTCCCGGTATCGGAGGTCTCAAGGTTGGCAAGTATGAACTTAACACTTGTTGAAACCCTAACTTTAGGTTAAAACATTTAGTTTCGAACTCTAATTTAAAAGTGTAGTTTGAAACCCGAACCTTTGTTAGCAGCAGCTTTCAAACTTGATGCATTTCAGTCCAGTTGGCAACGCTAGAACCATATTGATTTTTTTATGATAATGGATCCAGGATCTTTGATACTGAGTCAAACTCTAAAGTACTTTCCTTCCATCCTCAGGGCGCCACTTTCTCTGCTGATGAGGAAACCACCGCAGACATTTTAGCCACGCTGAAGAAACTCAGTGCTTTCCACAAGTAAGTTGTAGAAAATCAATAGAATGCTCATGTTTTATCTTTGATGCTGCTTAAAAATGTGATTTGGAAGCTGTCACAATCTGACCCGCTGGAATCTGTTCGACCTGCTGTCACCTCTCCTGGCGATGGAAGGCTTCCAGGAGGGAGCGCCACCTGAGGTAACTCAGCTGCTACCAGGATTTTAACTTTTGAAATATTTACTATTTGTTTTAATTCATGAATTTAATCTCAGCTCACATTTGGCACAGGTGCTGAAGGAAACATTACAGTGTCTGTGCTACTTTGTTTTCTGGTCTCTCAGTACCAGCAGTGAAACTCTGACCTCCAGGGTGAGTTACGTCATAGCACGTGGCTGATGTACAGTCAGACATACCTTATGATAGGAATTACAGCACTGCATAGAAATAATCTTATATAGGATAAAAAAATAATGACAAATATAAAATGCTAATGACATATCTTATGTTACTGATAAAAATGTCCTCATTGAAAATGAACATATTATTAAAATACTATAAACTAAACTATACATTTATTAATTTCAATAATAATTCATGTATTTTAAAATAGAGATGTCCGATAATATCGGCCTGCCGATATTATCGGCCGATAAATGCGTAAAAATGTAATATCGGAAATTATCGGTAACGTTTTTTTTATCGGTATCGTTTTTTTTTTGTTTGTTTTTTTTACACTCATTCACACTCATTCACACAAAAGGGTTGTTTCTTTCTGTTATTAATATTCTGGTTCCTACATTATATATCAATATATATCAATACAGTCTGCAAGGGATACAGTCCGTAAGCACACATGATTGTGCGTGCTGCTGCTCCACTAATAGTACTAACCTTTAACAGTTAATTTGACTAATTTTCATTAATTACTAGTTTCAATGTAACTGTTTTTATATTGTTTTACTTTTTTTTTATTCAAGAAAATGTATTTAATTTATTTATCTTATTTTATTTTATTAAACCTTATCTTCACCATACCTGGTTGTCCAAATTAGGCATAATTATGTGTTAATTCCACGACTGCATATATCGGTTGATATCGGTATCGGTTGATATCGGTATCGGTAATTAAAGAGTTGGACAATATCGGAATATCGGATATCGGCAAAAAGCCATTATCGGACATCCCTATTTTAAAAGTAATACATTAAAAACATAATTTATTTAACTTGAATAAATGTATAATTTAAAAAATAATACTTATAAAAAATATTAAACAGTTTATTATCACTAATAAAACAAATCTACAGTCGTGGCCAAAACTTTACATACATTTGTGAAGAACATAATGTCATGGCTGTCTTGAATTTCCAAAAATTTCTACAACTCTTTATTTTTTTGTGATAGAGTGATTGGAGCACATACTTGTTGGTCACAAAAAACATTCATGAAGTTTGGTTCTTTTATGGATTTATTATGAGTCTACTGAAAATGTTAGCAAATCTGCTGGGTCAAAAGTATACATACAGCAACATGCATGATCAATTTTGGTGATGTAGAAAAGTTACAATCAAATTAGCTTCATGGCATGGCCTCTTAACGTAATGTGAGTGATTATGATTGATGACACCTGTTGACTTCTCTGAGCCCATTTAAATAGGGCTCATGCGATGCAGTCATTAGACTCTGTTAAAAATGTGACAATGGGAAAGTCAAAGGAACTCAGCACAGATCTGAAAAAACAAATTACTTGACTTGAACAAGTCAGGAAAGTCCCTTGGAGCCATTTCAAAGCAGCTTAAGGTCCCAAGAGCAACGGTGCAGACAATTGTTCGTAAGTATAAAGTGCATGGCACAGTTTTGTCACTGTCACGATCAGGAAGAATACGCAAGCTATCACCTGCTGCTGAGAGAAAATTGGTCAGGATGATCAAGAGTCAACTGAGAACCACCAAAAAGCAGGTCTGCAATGAATTGGAAGCTGCTGGAGCACAGGTGTCAAGTGTCCACAGTCAAGCGTGTTTTGCATCGCCATGGACTGGGAGGCTACCATGCAAGAAGGAAGCCCTTGCGACACCTTAAAGTTAGCTGCTGATCACATGGACAAAGATAAGACCTTCTGGAGGAAAGTTCTGTGGTCCGATGAAACCAAAAATGAGCTGTTTGGCCACAATACCCAGCAATATGTTTGAAGGAGAAAAGGTGGGGCCTTTAATCCCAGGAACACCAGGCCTACCGTCAAGCATGGTGGTGGTAGTATTATGCTCTGGCCCTGTTTTGCTGCCAATGGAACTGGTGCTTTACAGAGAGTAAATGGGACAACGAAAAAGGAGGATTACCTCCAAATTCTTCAGGACAACCTAAAATCATCAGCCCGGAGGTTGGGTCTTGGGCGCAGTTGGTTGTTCCAACAGGACAATGACCCCAAACACACGTCAAAAGTGGTAAAGGAATGGCTAAATCAGGCTAGAATGAAGGTTTTAGAATGGCCTTCCCAAAGTCCTGACTTAAACCCCATTGAGAACATGTGGACAATGCTGAACAAACAAGTCCATGTCAGAAAACCAACAAATTTAGCACCAATTTTGTCAAGAGGAGTGGTCAAAAATTCAAGCAGAAGCTTGTGGATGGCTACCAAAAGTGCCTTATTGCAGTGAAACTTGCCAAGGGACATGTAAGCAAATATTAACAATGCTGTATGTATACTTTTGACACAGCACATTTGCTCACATTTTCAGTAGACACATAATAAATTCATAAAAGAAGCAAACTTCATGAATGTTTTTTGTGACCAACAAGTATGTGCTCCAATCACTCTTATCACAAAAAAATAAGAGTTGTAGAAATTATTAGAAACTCAAGACAGCCATGACATTATGTTCTTTACAAGTGTATGTAAACTTTATATAATGACCATAGTAATAAAATATAGAATAATTATTGTATCAATTATGTATGTATAAAAACAAACAATGAATTGTAGAAATTGTAATAATTTCATATTGACCGTAGTATTAAATATTTAATAATAATACTTATGTTAGTAAATATAATTATGTAAATACATCTAATTTAATCTTTTAATATTAGTATCAAAATATTTTAATAATAATGTAAATAAATCAAATTTTATATTTTAATACCACGGTCATGCAGCTGGAATAGCCCCCAGTCCCCCCACGACCCAGAGAGGGACAATCGGTAGTAAAAGGATGGATGGGTACTATGGTCAATATAATAGATTAAATGTTATTGTAATATTTACATTGATTAATTCATAAAATAACTAAAATTAGTCTGACTTGAAATCCTTTTTAAAAATATTAAATATAAAAAACATTATAATGAATCATTTGCATGGTTTTAAATGTGATTGTTATTGAAAATAATCACACTATTGAGATACAAGCCTATAATAATTGAGTAAGGTTAATGTATTTTATGAGTAATTATGTGTTTAAAAACTAATTCTTTAAATTAAAAAAAAAATATTTTACAGATAATAACAAAAACAATTGGTAATAAATTAATATAAAGGATTTACCAAGTAATCTGCTCAAAGCCTGCATGTTGGAGTTCAAGCTCGGACATGGGAGGAGTTCAGGGAAGCCATGGAAAACGACTTCCGGACGGCTTCGAAGCGATTCTGGACCACCATCCGCCGCCTCGGGAAGGGGAAGCAGTGCACTGTCAACACCGTGTATGGTGAGGATGGTGTTCTGCTCACCTCGACTGCAAATGTTGTGGATCGGTGGAGGGAATACTTCAAAGACCTCCTCAATCCCACCAACACGTCTTCCTATGAGCAAGGATGCCACCTGAACGCCTCCCTTGGGAGGTGTTTAGGGATCGTCCGACCGGTAGGAGGCCACGGGGAAGACCCAGGACATGTTGGGAAGACTATGTCTCCCGGCTGGCCTGGGAACGCCTCGGGATCCCCCGGGAAGAGCTGGACCAAGCGGCTTAAGTAGGGAAGTCTGGGCTTCCATGCTTAAGCTGCTGCCCCCGCGACCCGACCTCGGATAAGCGGAAGAAGATGGATGGATGGATGGATTTACCAAGTATTGAAATAGCAAATTATTTAACATTCTCCTGTATATTAAATATCCATACAAGGATGCAGGGAACTTTATTGGCATACCATAACAAATTTAGTAATGTAAAAAGTATAAATATGATTAAATCCTGTGCCTCTCTTTGATTCCCTAATCACGGTAGATCTTCATACCATTTAATTTAAAGGGTTTTTTAATTATAATCATGCAGTGCTTAAAAACAAATCGCAGCTCTTAATGAATTAAATGAATTAGACTTTCTGAAATTTGTAAACGTTGTATTGTGTATTTTAGGACAAAGCTGTGACTCAGAGAGTCCAGTTGCGCGTCGTCAGCGAGACAAGTCATCGTTGTCTGTCCCACTCAGACCACAGCGTGAGGCAGCAGGTCAGACAGGAAGTACAACTTTCCTCTTATTCTGAAAATCTAAAGACATTTGTTCCTCTTAGGCCTTCCTGGGCGTCTGCGACATCCTGACCGCTCACTCGTACCAGCACCACGTGTGGGATCCCACCTCCTGGGGCCCCCTGCCTTACACGCCCACCCCCAAGCTGCAGGTGGCGCTGTTGAGCTTTGTGCGCAAGAACGTCTTTGTGGGGAGAGACTCTGACGAGGAGAGAAAAGGTGACAATAGTTCTTAGACATGAACAGCACTTTTCTGTCCATTGTTGACATTTTTTTTTATTTGATAAATTATACCTTCTCTCAAAATCATAATATGAACATGGTTTGTATTAAAATGTTGCAGCTTAAATAAAAAAACATTATAAAACAGGATGAAAAACAGAATTAGGGGCATAATTTCCAACACTTCATTATGTCTTAATAATAAGAGTAACTACAATATGCAATTTTTGGAGAAATTACATGTGAATGCTGTATGTGCGCAGGCTGTGCCAATACGCGCAAATCAAACTGAAATGCTAATGTTAGCATGACAACAGTTAGAATGCGACATGCACCAAGTTATACGTCTCTTAAGGCGTACAGCTGCAAAATAAGGTGAAGTTTTAGCACGCTAAAAGTAAGCATGTTTCAAGTACCAATTGGCATATGTCAAGTACTGTATTTTTCGGACTATAAGTCGCAGTTTTTTTCATAGTTTGGCCGGGGGTGCGACTTATACTCAGGAGCGACTTATGTGTGAAATGATTAACACATTAGCGTAAAATATCAAATAATATTATTGATGTCATTCACGTAAGAGACTAGACGTATAAGATTTCATGGGATTTAGCGATTAGGAGTGACAGATTGTTTGGTAAACGTATAGCATGTTCTATATGTTATAGTTATTTGAATGACTCTTACCATAATATGTTACGTTAACATACCAGGCACCTTCTCAGTTGGTTATTTATGCCTCATATAACGTACACTTATTCAGCCTGTTGTTCACTATTCTTTAGACATTTGAAATTGCCTTTCAAATGTCTATTCTTGGTGTTGGATTTTATCAAATACATTTCCCCCAAAAATGCGACTTAGATGTTTTTTTCCTTCTTTATTATGCATTTTCGGCCGGTGCGACTTATACTCCGGAGCGACTTATACTCCGAATAATACGGTACGCAAAACTAGCAAAAAAAAAAAAGTTGGCATGCCAGCATTTAACGTGTCAAGTACCAAGTTGCATGACTCTGTGTACGACGGCAAAATTGGCAAAAAAAAGAGTTAGCACGCTAATCTTAGCATATGTCGCGTACCAAGTAACTTGAATCTAAGGTGTGCAGTTGCGAAATTAGCTAAAAAAAGTGTCAAATTAGCCAAAAAAGTTAGCATGTGCCAAGTATCAGGTTACATGACTCAGGCATACAGCTGCAAAATTAGCACCAAAAGTTACATCAGTTAACATGTGTCATGTACTGAGTTATGTGACTAAGGTTTATGGCTGCGAACTTAACTAAAAAAGTGTAAAATTAATTTATAGATAGCATGTGTGATGTAACAAGTTATATGACTCTAGTGCGTACGTACAAGTGTAACATTTGTTGATTGATTGAGACTTTTATTAGTAGATTACACAGTACAGTACAAATTCCGTACAATTGACCACTAAATGGTAACACCCCAATAAGTTTTTCAACTTGTTTAAGTCGGGGTCCACTGATAGATATATACTATCATCATAATACAGTCATCACACAAGATAATCATCAGAGTATATACATTGAATTATTGACATTATTTACAATCCGGGATGTGGAGGGGGGGGGGGTTAGGTTTGGTTGATATCAACACTTCAGTCATCAACAATTGCATCATCAGAGAAATGGACATTGGCAGTGTAGGACTGACTTGGTAGGATATGTACAGCAAGTAGTGGACACAGAGAGAGAGATCAGAAAGCATAAGAAAAAGTATCTACATTTGATTATTTACAATCCGGGGAGGTAGGATGTGGAAGGGAGGGTGTTAGTTTAGGGTTGAAGTTGCCTGGAGGTGTTTAAAAGCATGCTAACATTAGTATGCTAGCAGTTTACTAGTAGGATCAAGGAGCATTTTGACCTTTGAACCGTTCAATTGTGTTGAGAAATGTGGGAAATGTAGAAGTTTGTATGCTGCTTTTCAGCATTCACATAAAGTAGGAAGAAAAGTAGTGAAACTTGCCTCAATTGTACTGGTGTGTACTCTGCCTGAACAGCAGAGGGCGACATTAGACTTATAGACACATTTTAATGATCCACAAGGATAATTGTTCCACACAGTAGCTCAGTTACAAAAGATGGAAAGGACAATGCAGGTATAAAATAGACTAAAAGCAATATAAAAATATAACATATACGTAATATTTACATAATATATGTACAGCATAGGATATATACTGATATATTATGTTTATATCATATATACCAGGGGTCACCAACGCGGTGCCCGCGGGCACCAGGTAGCCCGTAAGGACCAGATGAGTAGCCCGCGGGCCTGTTCTAAAAATAGCTCAAATAGCAGCACTTACCAGTGAGCTGCCTCTATTTTTTAAATTTTATTTATTTACTAGCAAGCGGGTCTCGCTTTGCTCGACATTTTTAATTCTAGGAGAGACAAAACTCAAATAGAATTTGAAAATCCAAGAAAATATTTTAAAGACTTGGTCTTCACTAACTGACAAAGAAACAGATAACAGATTTGGTGTCCAGTTCAAAATGTGACATGATTTATTTAAAAATTTGAGAGTTGACTTTTGTATTTTACATGAGTTATTATTTGTACAAACATGGTGCAAAGTAATTCATGATTTGTAAAAAAAATGTTAGTGGCTAGCTAGTTAAAATGGGATATTGTGATTTCACAAGACTGTCTTAGAAGTGATCATTTGAAAATGTTCAATTTGAAAAATGTGCACTTAGAGAAAATATAAAAATAAAGTGTTGCATATGGATATTTATCTGTTTCTATATATATTTATTGTGAGAAATCATTAAGATGATCAGTGTTTCCACAAAGATAAATATAATTAATTATTAATAACAACATAGAGTTAAAGGTAAATTGAGCAAATTGGCTATTTCTGGCAATTTATTTAAGTGTGTATCAAACTGGTAGCCCTTTGCATTAATCAGTACCCAAGAAGTAGCTCTTGGTTTCAAAAAGGTTGGTGACCCCTGATATATACAATATATAACAATGACCATGTACAATATTACAGTATATGTAACAGCTGCAGCATAAAATAGAGAGTAAATCCAGCAGAAAATAGACATTATAAAGAAGAGAAGTAGCTATCATGTCAGGTGTCAGGTACTAGACTTCATCTATTGCTGCATGGCGAGTGATTATACAGCTGGATGGAGTGCGGAATGAAGGAGTTCTTGAATGGAACACTGTGGGAAGGAAGCTGAAGGAGCCTGTTGGAGTATGAACTCCACTGTCCCTCAGTTGTCAGGTGGAGTGGGTGGGCAGGATAGTCCATGATGGCCAGTAGTTTGTCTTCCTGTCCCTCACTGACACAAACACCTCCAACTGTGTGCCAATAGTTTGGCCGGCTTTCAGGATCAGTGTGTCCAAAAAAATATAGCTCTCTCGCTGTTATTGAAGGCACACAACTAGTAGTAAAAGGATGTATCACATCCCTTCATCCTACATTTTAAGACATGTGTGTTTATAAAATATCTAAAAAGGTGAGATGTTGAGTTGGCTGAACTTCCAAATATGGCAGAAAATGAGCTCAAGTGGAAACCAAAGAAAAGTTGAAAGAGTGGATTATATTGGCTTTACACTTTTGTCTTTTATGGCCGCTTGTTCTTGGCCCAGAGATCAGCCAGAGGCCAACACATCAAACCTTAACAACGTCTCTTTTGTTCACCTTCTACGGTCTCGACACGCCGCTCACCTCTTTGTTCTTTTGTCAGTCTCCGAGGAGCTCGGTACGGAGGACAGGATGCAGGAGCTTCACGCCAGGAGAAGCACGCTGGCCGCCTACTGCAAGCTCGTCGTACGCGGCGTGCTGGAGATCAGCATGGCGGCAGACGTCTTCGCACACTACGCCGAGGTAGCCAACTTGTCCTCGCCGGCACCCTTCTGCTAACAAAGTCTTCATCCGACACATCCAAGACAGTAACATCTTCACACACTTTCTTCAGAACCCAGTTGATGATGATGAATATTACAAACGCCGTTTCCATATAAGTTGGGAAATTGTGTTAGATGTAAATATAAACGGAATACAATGATTTGCAAATCCTTTTCAAGCCATATTCAGTTGAATATGCTACAAAGACAACATATTTGATGTTCAAACTGATACAAACATTTTTTTTTTGCAAATAATCATTAACTTTAGAATTTGATGCCAGCAACACGTGACAAAGAAGTTGGGAAAGGTGGCAATAAATACTGATAAAGTTGAGGAATGCTCATCAAACACTTATTTGGAACATCCCACAGGTGAACAGGCAAATTGGGAACAGGTGGGTGCCATGATTGGGTATAAAAGTAGATTCCATGAAATGCTCAGTCATTCACAAACAAGGATGGGGCGAGGGTCACCACTTTGTCAACAAATGTGTGAGCAAATTGTTGAACAGTTTAAGAACAACCTTTCTCAACCAGCTATTGCAAGGAATTTAGGGATTTCACCATCTACGCTCCGTAATATCATCAAAGGGTTCAGAGAATCTGGAGAAATCACTGCACGTAAGCAGCTAAGCCCGTGACCTTCCATCCCTCAGGCTGTACTGCATCAACAAGCGACATCAGTGTGTAAAGGATATCACCACATGGGCTCAGGAACACTTCAGAAACCCACTGTCAGTAACTACAGTTGGTCGCTACATCTGTAAGTGCAAGTTAAAACTCTCCTATGCAAGGCGAAAACCGTTTATCAACAACACCCAGAAACGCCGTCGGCTTCGCTGGGCCTGAGCTCATCTAAGATGGACTGATACAAAGTGGAAAAGTGTTCTGTGGTCTTACGAGTCCACATTTCAAATTGTTTTTGGAAACTGTGGACGTCGTGTCCTCCGGACAAAAGAGGAAAAGAACCATCCGGATTGTTCTAGGCGCAAAGTGTAAAAGCCAGCATGTGTGATGGTATGGCGGTGTATTAGTGCCCAAGACATGGGTAACTTACACATCTGTGAAGGCACCATTAATGCTGAAAGGTACATACAGGTTTTGGAGCAACATATGTTGCCATCCAAGCAACGTTACCATGGACGCCCCTGCTTATTTCAGCAAGACAATGCCAAGCCACGTGTTACATCAACGTGGCTTCATAGTAAAAGAGTGCGGGTACTAGACTGGCCTGCCTGTAGTCCAGACCTGTCTCCCATTGAAAATGTGTGGAGCCTAAAATAGCACAAGGGAGACCCCCGGACTGTTGAACAACTTAAGCTGTACATCAAGCAAGAATGGGAAAGAATTCCACCTGAGAAGCTTCAAAAATGTGTCTCCTCAGTTCCCAAACCTTTACTGAGTGTTGTTAAAAGGAAAGGTCATGTAACACAGTGGTGAACATGCCCTTTCCCAACTACTTTGGCACATGTTGCAGCCATGAAATTCTAAGTTAATTATTATTTGCAAAGAATAAATAAAGTTTATGAGTTTGAACATCAAATATGTTGTCTTCGTAGTGCATTCAACTGAATATGGCTTGAAAAGGATTTGCAAATCATTGTATTCCGTTTATATTTACATCTAACACAATTTCCCAACTCATATGGAAACGGGGTTTGTATTACCTGGATTGTTTTTCTTTTTTTTTTTTTAGATCGTTTGCCTTGAAGTGTTTATTGTACTTGATGAGTGTTGTGTTGTCTTCAGTACCACAATGAGTTCGGGGACATCATCAAGGAGACCATGTACTCCAGCAGACAGATGGACAAGATCGAGAGCGCTCGTACTTTAGTGCTTTCTCTGCAGCAGGTAAACTTTCACACTTGACTTCCTGTCAACAACACCCACCAATTGTTGTCTTTGTCCTCGCCAGCTGTTTGAGCGTCTTAAACGGGAGCAGGAGAGCGGCGTGACGCCTCGCCCGCATCAGAGAGTCCAGACCTTCAGTGGCATCAAGGAGCTAGCGAGACGCTTCGCCGTCAGCTTCAGTGACCTCGTCAAGTTCCGGGAGTGTGTCGTCCTCATCCACAGGTCCACCCGGTGTCCCCGTCTTCTTGTTTTGTGGGTCTTGGGGACTGAAGTGTCCTCTACTTTGTGCAGGAGCGGCATCGAGTTTGTGTTCCAGGACTTTGTCCAGACCCCGGAAGGTTCCACACCAGCGCACCTGTCCTACCTGAGCGTGCTGGCCGAGTTCTCCAGCAAGCTGCTGAAACCAGACAAGAGGACCTTGTGAGTACTGCGAGGCTGCAAGGCGTGGACCTGAGTGAGACATGTTGATGTTTGTGTGCAGGCTGTCCTACCTGCACAAGCACACCTGCGAGCACTTGGTGGACCTCAGAGAAGAGCGCTGGCAGCCGCTGCTCTTCTACCGGGCGTCCCTATTGGCTGACGTGGAGGAGGCCGCCTCCCACGGCAGCTCGGACAGGAAGCAGACGGGACGCGCCGCCTTGTCCAAGAACAAACAAGGTACCGCGCTCGCTCGCTAACACAACCATGTGCTCGCTGATTAAAGCGAGTGTACACGATTGGATGGACAGTTGTTAACATTTAATGTGAATGGACAAAGAGATGTTTACCTTATGGACAGTAGCAGTTCATCCTCATTCAGTAGTCATTGGCTCCAGATATTTAAATGGTACTGTTTATACGTGAATGGACATTCATGTACAGTAAATGGCCAGACATTCAAATGTGTGTATGTGATTGGATAGACGTTTGTGTGTGTGAATGGATATACATTCATTCAAATGTGTGGGTATGCGAATGGTATTCATGTGTGTATGCAAATGGACAGACATTAGTGTGTGTAAGTGTGTATGGGAATGGACAGAAATTCAAGTGTGTGCGTGTGTACTATATGTGAATGGACATACATTAATGTGGGTGTGTATGTGAATGGACATACATTCAAGTTTGTGGGTGTGTATGTGGATGGACATACATTAATGTGGGTGTGTATGTGAATGGACATACATTCAAGTTTGTGGGTGTGTATGTGGATGGACATACATTAATGTGGGTGTGTATGTGAATGGACATACATTCAAGTTTGTGGGTGTGTATGTGGATGGACATACATTCAAGTTTGTGGGTGTGTATGTGGATGGACATACATTCAACTTTGTGGGTGTGTATGTGAATGGACATACATTCATGTGGGTGTGTATGTGGATGGACATACATTAATGTGGGTGGGTATGTGAATGGACATACATTCAAGTTTGTGGGTGTGTATGTGGATGGACATACATTCAAGTTTGTGGGTGTGTATGTGGATGGACATACATTAATGTGGGTGTGTATATACATTAATGTGGGTGTGTATGTGAATGGACATACATTCATGTGGGGGTGTATGTGAATGGATACACATTCATGTGGGTGTGTATGTGAATGGACATACATTCAAGTTTGTGGGTGTGTATGTGGATGGACATACATTAATGTGGGTGTGTATGTGAATGGACATACATTCATGTGGGTGTGTATGTGGATGGACATACATTAATGTGGGTGTGTATGTGAATGGACATACATTCATGTGGGGGTGTATGTGGATGGACATACATTAATGTGGGTGTGTATGTGGATGGACATACATTCAAGTTTGTGGGTGTGTATGTGAATGGACATACATTCATGTGGGTGTGTATGTGGATGGACATACATTAATGTGGGGGTGTATGTGAATGGACATACATTCAAGTTTGTGGGTGTGTATGTGAATGGACATACATTCAAGTTTGTGGGTGTGTATGTGGATGGACATACATTCATGTGGGTGTGTATGTGGATGGACATACATTCAAGTTTGTGGGTGTGTATGTGGATGGACATACATTCAGGTTTGTGGGTGTGTATGTGGATGGACATACATTCATGTGGGTGTGTATGTGGATGGACATACATTAATGTGGGGGTGTATGTGAATGGACATACATTCAAGTTTGTGGGTGTGTATGTGAATGGACATACATTCAAGTTTGTGGGTGTGTATGTGGATGGACATACATTCAAGTTTGTGGGTGTGTATGTGGATGGACATACATTCAGGTTTGTGGGTGTGTATGTGGATGGACATACATTCAAGTTTGTGGGTGTGTATGTGGATGGACATACATTCAAGTTTGTGGGTGTGTATGTGGATGGACATACATTCAGGTTTGTGGGTGTGTATGTGGATGGACATACATTCAAGTTTGTGGGTGTGTATGTGGATGGACATACATTCAAGTTTGTGGGTGTGTATGTGGATGGACATACATTCAGGTTTGTGGGTGTGTATGTGGATGGACATACATTCAAGTTTGTGGGTGTGTATGTGGATGGACATACATTCAGGTTTGTGGGTGTGTATGTGGATGGACATACATTCAAGTTTGTGGGTGTGTATGTGGATGGACATACATTCAAGTTTGTGGGTGTGTATGTGGATGGACATACATTCAAGTTTGTGGGTGTGTATGTGGATGGACATACATTCAAGTTTGTGGGTGTGTATGTGGATGGATATACATTCAAGTTTGTGGGTGTGTATGTGGATGGACATACATTCAAGTTTGTGGGTGTGTATGTGGATGGACATACATTAATGTGGGTGTGTATGTGGATGGACATACATTAATGTGGGGGTGTATGTGGATGGACATACATTCATGTGGGGGTGTATGTGAATGGACATACATTAATGTGGGTGTGGATGTGGATGGACATACATTCATGTGGGTGTGGATGTGGATGGACATACATTCATGTGGGTGTGTATGTGGATGGACATACATTCATGTGGGGGTGTATGTGGATGGACATACATTAATGTGGGTGTGTATGTGGATGGACATGCATTAATGTGGGTGTGGATGTGGATGGACATACATTAATGTGGGTGTGGATGTGGATGGACATACATTAATGTGGGTGTGGATGTGGATGGACATACATTAATGTGGGTGTGGATGTGGATGGACATACATTCATGTGGGTGTGGATGTGGATGGACATACATTCATGTGGGTGTGGATAATAAATAAATGATAAATGGGTTGTACTTGTATAGCGCTTTTCTACCTTCAAGGTACTCAAAGCGCTTTGACAGTATTTCCACATTTACCCATTCACACACACATTCACACACTGATGGCGGGAGCTGCCATGCAAGGCGCTAACCAGCAGCCATCAGAGGCAAAGGGTGAAGTGTCTTGCCCAAGGACACAACGGACATGACTAGGAAGGTAGAAGGTGGGAATTGAACCCCAGTAACCAGCAACACTCCGATTGCTGGCACAGCCACTCTACCAACTTCGCCACGCCGCCCCCATGTTGTGGATGGACATACATTCATGTGGGTGTGGATGTGGATGGACATACATTCATGTGGGTGTGGATGTGGATGGACATACATTCATGTGGGTGTGTATGTGGATGGACATACATTAATGTGGGTGTGTATGTGGATGGACATACATTAATGTGGGTGTGGATGTGGATGGACATACATTAATGTGGGTGTGGATGTGGATGGACATACATTCATGTGGGTGTGGATGTGGATGGACATACATTCATGTGGGGGTGTATGTGGATGGACATACATTAATGTGGGTGTGGATGTGGATGGACATACATTCATGTGGGTGTGGATGTGGATGGACATACATTCATGTGGGTGTGGATGTGGATGGACATACATTAATGTGGGTGTGTATGTGGATGGACATACATTCATGTGGGGGTGTATGTGGATGGACATACATTAATGTGGGTGTGTATGTGAATGGACATACATTCATGTGGGGGTGTATGTGGATGGACATACATTAATGTGGGTGTGGATGTGGATGGACATACATTAATGTGGGTGTGTATGTGGATGGACATACATTAATGTGGGTGTGTATGTGGATGGACATACATTAATGTGGGTGTGTATGTGGATGGACATACATTCATGTGGGTGTGTATGTGGATGGACATACATTCATGTGGGTGTGGATGTGGATGGACATACATTAATGTGGGTGTGTATGTGGATGGACATACATTCATGTGGGGGTGTATGTGGATGGACATACATTAATGTGGGTGTGTATGTGAATGGACATACATTCATGTGGGGGTGTATGTGGATGGACATACATTAATGTGGGTGTGGATGTGGATGGACATACATTAATGTGGGTGTGTATGTGGATGGACATACATTAATGTGGGTGTGTATGTGGATGGACATACATTAATGTGGGTGTGGATGTGGATGGACATACATTAATGTGGGTGTGTATGTGGATGGACATACATTAATGTGGGTGTGTATGTGGATGGACATACATTAATGTGGGTGTGTATGTGAATGGACATACATTAATGTGGGTGTGTATGTGGATGGACATACATTAATGTGGGTGTGTATGTGGATGGACATACATTCATGTGGGTGTGTATGTGGATGGACATACATTCATGTGGGTGTGTATGTGGATGGACAAACATTCATGTGGGTGTGTATGTGGATGGACATACATTCATGTGGGTGTGGATGTGGATGGACATACATTCATGTGGGTGTGTATGTGGATGGACAAACATTCATGTGGGTGTGTATGTGGATGGACATACATTCATGTGGGTGTGTATGTGGATGGACATACATTAATGTGGGTGTGTATGTGGATGGACATACATTCATGTGGGTGTGTATGTGGATGGACATACATTCATGTGGGTGTGTATGTGGATGGACAAACATTCATGTGGGTGTGTATGCGGATGGACATACATTCATGTGGGTGTGTATGCGGATGGACATACATTCATGTGGGTGTGTATGCGGATGGACATACATTCATGTGGGTGTGTATGCGGATGGACAAACATTCATGTGGGTGTGTATGCGGATGGACATACATTCATGTGGGTGTGTATGCGGATGGACATACATTCATGTGGGTGTGTATGCGGATGGACATACATTCATGTGGGTGTGTATGCGGATGGACAAACATTCATGTGGGTGTGTATGCGGATGGACATACATTCATGTGGGTGTGTATGCGGATGGACATACATTCATGTGGGTGTGTATGCGGATGGACATACATTCATGTGGGTGTGTATGCGGATGGACATACATTAATGTGGGTGGGTATGTGAATGGACATACATTCATGTGGGCTCTGTACCGAGGATGTCGTTGTGGCTTGTGCAGCCCTTTGAGACACTTGTGATTTAGGGCTATATAAATAAACATTGATTGATTGATGTGGGGGTGTATGTGAATGGATATACATTCATGTGGGTGTGTATGTGAATGGATATACATTCATGTGGGTGTGTATGTGAATGGACATACATTCAAGTTTGTGGGTGTGTATGTGGATGGACATACATTAATGTGGGGGTGTATGTGGATGGACATACATTCATGTGGGTGTGTATGTGGATGGACATACATTAATGTGGGTGTGTATGTGGATGGACATACATTCATGTGGGTGTGTATGTGGATGGACATACATTCAAGTTTGTGGGTGTGTATGTGGATGGACATACATTAATGTGGGTGTGTATGTGGATGGACATACATTCATGTGGGCGTGTATGTGGATGGACATACATTCATGTGGGGGTGTATGTGGATGGACATACATTCATGTGGGGGTGTATGTGGATGGACATACTATGTGGATGGACATACATTCATGTGGGTGTGTATGTGGATGGACATACATTCATGTGGGTGTGTATGTGGATGGACATACATTCATGTGGGGGTGTATGTGGATGGACATACATTCATGTGGGTGTGTATGTGGATGGACATACATTCATGTGGGGGTGTATGTGGATGGACATACATTCATGTGGGGGTGTATGTGGATGGACATACATTCATGTGGGTGTGTATGTGGATGGATATACATTCATGTGGGTGTGTATGTGAATGGACATACATTCAAGTTTGTGGGTGTGTATGTGGATGGACATACATTAATGTGGGTGTGTATGTGGATGGACATACATTCATGTGGGTGTGTATGTGGATGGACATACATTAATGTGGGTGTGTATGTGGATGGACATACATTCAAGTTTGTGGGTGTGTATGTGGATGGACATACATTCAAGTTTGTGGGTGTGTATGTGGATGGACATACATTAATGTGGGTGTGTATGTGGATGGACATACATTCATGTGGGCGTGTATGTGGATGGACATACATTCATGTGGGGGTGTATGTGGATGGACATACATTCATGTGGGGGTGTATGTGGATGGACATACTATGTGGATGGACATACATTCATGTGGGTGTGTATGTGGATGGACATACATTCATGTGGGGGTGTATGTGGATGGACATACATTCATGTGGGTGTGTATGTGGATGGACATACATTCATGTGGGTGTGTATGTGGATGGACATACATTCATGTGGGGGTGTATGTGGATGGACATACATTAATGTGGGTGTGTATGTGGATGGACATACATTAATGTGGGTGTGGATGTGGATGGACATACATTAATGTGGGTGTGGATGTGGATGGACATACATTCAAGTTTGTGGGTGTGTATGTGGATGGACATACATTCAAGTTTGTGGGTGTGTATGTGGATGGACATACATTCAAGTTTGTGGGTGTGTATGTGGATGGACATACATTCAAGTTTGTGGGTGTGTATGTGGATGGACATACATTAATGTGGGTGTGTATGTGGATGGACATACATTAATGTGGGGGTGTATGTGGATGGACATACATTCATGTGGGGGTGTATGTGAATGGACATACATTAATGTGGGTGTGTATGTGGATGGACATACATTCATGTGGGTGTGGATGTGGATGGACATACATTCATGTGGGTGTGTATGTGGATGGACATACATTCATGTGGGTGTGTATGTGGATGGACATACATTCATGTGGGGGTGTATGTGGATGGACATACATTAATGTGGGTGTGTATGTGGATGGACATACATTAATGTGGGTGTGGATGTGGATGGACATACATTCATGTGGGCGTGTATGTGGATGGACATACATTCATGTGGGGGTGTATGTGGATGGACATACATTCATGTGGGGGTGTATGTGGATGGACATACTATGTGGATGGACATACATTCATGTGGGTGTGTATGTGGATGGACATACATTCATGTGGGTGTGTATGTGGATGGACATACATTAATGTGGGTGTGTATGTGAATGGACATACATTCATGTGGGTGTGTATGTGGATGGACATACATTAATGTGGGTGTGTATGTGAATGGACATACATTCATGTGGGGGTGTATGTGGATGGACATACATTAATGTGGGTGTGTATGTGGATGGACATACATTCAAGTTTGTGGGTGTGTATGTGAATGGACATACATTCATGTGGGTGTGTATGTGGATGGACATACATTAATGTGGGGGTGTATGTGAATGGACATACATTCAAGTTTGTGGGTGTGTATGTGAATGGACATACATTCAAGTTTGTGGGTGTGTATGTGGATGGACATACATTCATGTGGGTGTGTATGTGGATGGACATACATTCAAGTTTGTGGGTGTGTATGTGGATGGACATACATTCAGGTTTGTGGGTGTGTATGTGGATGGACATACATTCATGTGGGTGTGTATGTGGATGGACATACATTAATGTGGGGGTGTATGTGAATGGACATACATTCAAGTTTGTGGGTGTGTATGTGAATGGACATACATTCAAGTTTGTGGGTGTGTATGTGGATGGACATACATTCAAGTTTGTGGGTGTGTATGTGGATGGACATACATTCAGGTTTGTGGGTGTGTATGTGGATGGACATACATTCAAGTTTGTGGGTGTGTATGTGGATGGACATACATTCAAGTTTGTGGGTGTGTATGTGGATGGACATACATTCAGGTTTGTGGGTGTGTATGTGGATGGACATACATTCAAGTTTGTGGGTGTGTATGTGGATGGACATACATTCAAGTTTGTGGGTGTGTATGTGGATGGACATACATTCAGGTTTGTGGGTGTGTATGTGGATGGACATACATTCAAGTTTGTGGGTGTGTATGTGGATGGACATACATTCAGGTTTGTGGGTGTGTATGTGGATGGACATACATTCAAGTTTGTGGGTGTGTATGTGGATGGACATACATTCAAGTTTGTGGGTGTGTATGTGGATGGACATACATTCAAGTTTGTGGGTGTGTATGTGGATGGACATACATTCAAGTTTGTGGGTGTGTATGTGGATGGATATACATTCAAGTTTGTGGGTGTGTATGTGGATGGACATACATTCAAGTTTGTGGGTGTGTATGTGGATGGACATACATTAATGTGGGTGTGTATGTGGATGGACATACATTAATGTGGGGGTGTATGTGGATGGACATACATTCATGTGGGGGTGTATGTGAATGGACATACATTAATGTGGGTGTGGATGTGGATGGACATACATTCATGTGGGTGTGGATGTGGATGGACATACATTCATGTGGGTGTGTATGTGGATGGACATACATTCATGTGGGGGTGTATGTGGATGGACATACATTAATGTGGGTGTGTATGTGGATGGACATGCATTAATGTGGGTGTGGATGTGGATGGACATACATTAATGTGGGTGTGGATGTGGATGGACATACATTAATGTGGGTGTGGATGTGGATGGACATACATTAATGTGGGTGTGGATGTGGATGGACATACATTCATGTGGGTGTGGATGTGGATGGACATACATTCATGTGGGGGTGTATGTGGATGGACATACATTCATGTGGGGGTGTATGTGGATGGACATACATTCATGTGGGGGTGTATGTGGATGGACATACATTAATGTGGGGGTGTATGTGGATGGACATACATTCATGTGGGGGTGTATGTGGATGGACATACATTAATGTGGGTGTGGATGTGGATGGACATACATTAATGTGGGTGTGGATGTGGATGGACATACATTAATGTGGGTGTGGATGTGGATGGACATACATTCATGTGGGTGTGGATGTGGATGGACATACATTCATGTGGGGGTGTATGTGGATGGACATACATTCATGTGGGGGTGTATGTGGATGGACATACATTAATGTGGGTGTGGATGTGGATGGACATACATTAATGTGGGTGTGGATGTGGATGGACATACATTCATGTGGGTGTGGATGTGGATGGACATACATTCATGTGGGTGTGGATAATAAATAAATGATAAATGGGTTGTACTTGTATAGCGCTTTTCTACCTTCAAGGTACTCAAAGCGCTTTGACAGTATTTCCACATTTACCCATTCACACACACATTCACACACTGATGGCGGGAGCTGCCATGCAAGGCGCTAACCAGCAGCCATCAGAGGCAAAGGGTGAAGTGTCTTGCCCAAGGACACAACGGACATGACTAGGAAGGTAGAAGGTGGGAATTGAACCCCAGTAACCAGCAACACTCCGATTGCTGGCACAGCCACTCTACCAACTTCGCCACGCCGCCCCCATGTTGTGGATGGACATACATTCATGTGGGTGTGGATGTGGATGGACATACATTCATGTGGGTGTGGATGTGGATGGACATACATTCATGTGGGTGTGTATGTGGATGGACATACATTAATGTGGGTGTGTATGTGGATGGACATACATTAATGTGGGTGTGGATGTGGATGGACATACATTAATGTGGGTGTGGATGTGGATGGACATACATTCATGTGGGTGTGGATGTGGATGGACATACATTCATGTGGGGGTGTATGTGGATGGACATACATTAATGTGGGTGTGGATGTGGATGGACATACATTCATGTGGGTGTGGATGTGGATGGACATACATTCATGTGGGTGTGGATGTGGATGGACATACATTAATGTGGGTGTGTATGTGGATGGACATACATTCATGTGGGGGTGTATGTGGATGGACATACATTAATGTGGGTGTGTATGTGAATGGACATACATTCATGTGGGGGTGTATGTGGATGGACATACATTAATGTGGGTGTGGATGTGGATGGACATACATTAATGTGGGTGTGTATGTGGATGGACATACATTAATGTGGGTGTGTATGTGGATGGACATACATTAATGTGGGTGTGTATGTGGATGGACATACATTCATGTGGGTGTGTATGTGGATGGACATACATTCATGTGGGTGTGGATGTGGATGGACATACATTAATGTGGGTGTGTATGTGGATGGACATACATTCATGTGGGGGTGTATGTGGATGGACATACATTAATGTGGGTGTGTATGTGAATGGACATACATTCATGTGGGGGTGTATGTGGATGGACATACATTAATGTGGGTGTGGATGTGGATGGACATACATTAATGTGGGTGTGTATGTGGATGGACATACATTAATGTGGGTGTGTATGTGGATGGACATACATTAATGTGGGTGTGGATGTGGATGGACATACATTAATGTGGGTGTGTATGTGGATGGACATACATTAATGTGGGTGTGTATGTGGATGGACATACATTAATGTGGGTGTGTATGTGAATGGACATACATTAATGTGGGTGTGTATGTGGATGGACATACATTAATGTGGGTGTGTATGTGGATGGACATACATTCATGTGGGTGTGTATGTGGATGGACATACATTCATGTGGGTGTGTATGTGGATGGACAAACATTCATGTGGGTGTGTATGTGGATGGACATACATTCATGTGGGTGTGGATGTGGATGGACATACATTCATGTGGGTGTGTATGTGGATGGACAAACATTCATGTGGGTGTGTATGTGGATGGACATACATTCATGTGGGTGTGTATGTGGATGGACATACATTAATGTGGGTGTGTATGTGGATGGACATACATTCATGTGGGTGTGTATGTGGATGGACATACATTCATGTGGGTGTGTATGTGGATGGACAAACATTCATGTGGGTGTGTATGCGGATGGACATACATTCATGTGGGTGTGTATGCGGATGGACATACATTCATGTGGGTGTGTATGCGGATGGACATACATTCATGTGGGTGTGTATGCGGATGGACAAACATTCATGTGGGTGTGTATGCGGATGGACATACATTCATGTGGGTGTGTATGCGGATGGACATACATTCATGTGGGTGTGTATGCGGATGGACATACATTCATGTGGGTGTGTATGCGGATGGACAAACATTCATGTGGGTGTGTATGCGGATGGACATACATTCATGTGGGTGTGTATGCGGATGGACATACATTCATGTGGGTGTGTATGCGGATGGACATACATTCATGTGGGTGTGTATGCGGATGGACATACATTAATGTGGGTGGGTATGTGAATGGACATACATTCATGTGGGCTCTGTACCGAGGATGTCGTTGTGGCTTGTGCAGCCCTTTGAGACACTTGTGATTTAGGGCTATATAAATAAACATTGATTGATTGATGTGGGGGTGTATGTGAATGGATATACATTCATGTGGGTGTGTATGTGAATGGATATACATTCATGTGGGTGTGTATGTGAATGGACATACATTCAAGTTTGTGGGTGTGTATGTGGATGGACATACATTAATGTGGGGGTGTATGTGGATGGACATACATTCATGTGGGTGTGTATGTGGATGGACATACATTAATGTGGGTGTGTATGTGGATGGACATACATTCATGTGGGTGTGTATGTGGATGGACATACATTCAAGTTTGTGGGTGTGTATGTGGATGGACATACATTAATGTGGGTGTGTATGTGGATGGACATACATTCATGTGGGCGTGTATGTGGATGGACATACATTCATGTGGGGGTGTATGTGGATGGACATACATTCATGTGGGGGTGTATGTGGATGGACATACTATGTGGATGGACATACATTCATGTGGGTGTGTATGTGGATGGACATACATTCATGTGGGTGTGTATGTGGATGGACATACATTCATGTGGGGGTGTATGTGGATGGACATACATTCATGTGGGTGTGTATGTGGATGGACATACATTCATGTGGGGGTGTATGTGGATGGACATACATTCATGTGGGGGTGTATGTGGATGGACATACATTCATGTGGGTGTGTATGTGGATGGATATACATTCATGTGGGTGTGTATGTGAATGGACATACATTCAAGTTTGTGGGTGTGTATGTGGATGGACATACATTAATGTGGGTGTGTATGTGGATGGACATACATTCATGTGGGTGTGTATGTGGATGGACATACATTAATGTGGGTGTGTATGTGGATGGACATACATTCAAGTTTGTGGGTGTGTATGTGGATGGACATACATTCAAGTTTGTGGGTGTGTATGTGGATGGACATACATTAATGTGGGTGTGTATGTGGATGGACATACATTCATGTGGGCGTGTATGTGGATGGACATACATTCATGTGGGGGTGTATGTGGATGGACATACATTCATGTGGGGGTGTATGTGGATGGACATACTATGTGGATGGACATACATTCATGTGGGGGTGTATGTGGATGGACATACATTCATGTGGGGGTGTATGTGGATGGACATACATTCATGTGGGTGTGTATGTGGATGGACATACATTCATGTGGGTGTGTATGTGGATGGACATACATTCATGTGGGGGTGTATGTGGATGGACATACATTAATGTGGGTGTGTATGTGGATGGACATACATTAATGTGGGTGTGGATGTGGATGGACATACATTAATGTGGGTGTGGATGTGGATGGACATACATTCAAGTTTGTGGGTGTGTATGTGGATGGACATACATTCAAGTTTGTGGGTGTGTATGTGGATGGACATACATTCAAGTTTGTGGGTGTGTATGTGGATGGACATACATTCAAGTTTGTGGGTGTGTATGTGGATGGACATACATTAATGTGGGTGTGTATGTGGATGGACATACATTAATGTGGGGGTGTATGTGGATGGACATACATTCATGTGGGGGTGTATGTGAATGGACATACATTCATGTGGGTGTGGATGTGGATGGACATACATTCATGTGGGTGTGTATGTGGATGGACATACATTCATGTGGGTGTGTATGTGGATGGACATACATTCATGTGGGGGTGTATGTGGATGGACATACATTAATGTGGGTGTGTATGTGGATGGACATACATTAATGTGGGTGTGGATGTGGATGGACATACATTCATGTGGGCGTGTATGTGGATGGACATACATTCATGTGGGGGTGTATGTGGATGGACATACATTCATGTGGGGGTGTATGTGGATGGACATACTATGTGGATGGACATACATTCATGTGGGTGTGTATGTGGATGGACATACATTCATGTGGGTGTGTATGTGGATGGACATACATTAATGTGGGTGTGTATGTGAATGGACATACATTCATGTGGGTGTGTATGTGGATGGACATACATTAATGTGGGTGTGTATGTGAATGGACATACATTCATGTGGGGGTGTATGTGGATGGACATACATTAATGTGGGTGTGTATGTGGATGGACATACATTCAAGTTTGTGGGTGTGTATGTGAATGGACATACATTCATGTGGGTGTGTATGTGGATGGACATACATTAATGTGGGGGTGTATGTGAATGGACATACATTCAAGTTTGTGGGTGTGTATGTGAATGGACATACATTCAAGTTTGTGGGTGTGTATGTGGATGGACATACATTCATGTGGGTGTGTATGTGGATGGACATACATTCAAGTTTGTGGGTGTGTATGTGGATGGACATACATTCAGGTTTGTGGGTGTGTATGTGGATGGACATACATTCATGTGGGTGTGTATGTGGATGGACATACATTAATGTGGGGGTGTATGTGAATGGACATACATTCAAGTTTGTGGGTGTGTATGTGAATGGACATACATTCAAGTTTGTGGGTGTGTATGTGGATGGACATACATTCAAGTTTGTGGGTGTGTATGTGGATGGACATACATTCAGGTTTGTGGGTGTGTATGTGGATGGACATACATTCAAGTTTGTGGGTGTGTATGTGGATGGACATACATTCAAGTTTGTGGGTGTGTATGTGGATGGACATACATTCAGGTTTGTGGGTGTGTATGTGGATGGACATACATTCAAGTTTGTGGGTGTGTATGTGGATGGACATACATTCAAGTTTGTGGGTGTGTATGTGGATGGACATACATTCAGGTTTGTGGGTGTGTATGTGGATGGACATACATTCAAGTTTGTGGGTGTGTATGTGGATGGACATACATTCAGGTTTGTGGGTGTGTATGTGGATGGACATACATTCAAGTTTGTGGGTGTGTATGTGGATGGACATACATTCAAGTTTGTGGGTGTGTATGTGGATGGACATACATTCAAGTTTGTGGGTGTGTATGTGGATGGACATACATTCAAGTTTGTGGGTGTGTATGTGGATGGATATACATTCAAGTTTGTGGGTGTGTATGTGGATGGACATACATTCAAGTTTGTGGGTGTGTATGTGGATGGACATACATTAATGTGGGTGTGTATGTGGATGGACATACATTAATGTGGGGGTGTATGTGGATGGACATACATTCATGTGGGGGTGTATGTGAATGGACATACATTAATGTGGGTGTGGATGTGGATGGACATACATTCATGTGGGTGTGGATGTGGATGGACATACATTCATGTGGGTGTGTATGTGGATGGACATACATTCATGTGGGGGTGTATGTGGATGGACATACATTAATGTGGGTGTGTATGTGGATGGACATACATTCATGTGGGGGTGTATGTGGATGGACATGCATTAATGTGGGTGTGGATGTGGATGGACATACATTAATGTGGGTGTGGATGTGGATGGACATACATTAATGTGGGTGTGGATGTGGATGGACATACATTAATGTGGGTGTGGATGTGGATGGACATACATTCATGTGGGTGTGGATGTGGATGGACATACATTCATGTGGGGGTGTATGTGGATGGACATACATTCATGTGGGGGTGTATGTGGATGGACATACATTAATGTGGGGGTGTATGTGGATGGACATACATTCATGTGGGTGTGGATGTGGATGGACATACATTCATGTGGGTGTGGATGTGGATGGACATACATTAATGTGGGTGTGGATGTGGATGGACATACATTAATGTGGGTGTGGATGTGGATGGACATACATTAATGTGGGTGTGGATGTGGATGGACATACATTCATGTGGGTGTGTATGTGGATGGACATACATTCATGTGGGTGTGGATAATAAATAAATGATAAATGGGTTGTACTTGTATAGCGCTTTTCTACCTTCAAGGTACTCAAAGCGCTTTGACAGTATTTCCACATTTACCCATTCACACACACATTCACACACTGATGGCGGGAGCTGCCATGCAAGGCGCTAACCAGCAGCCATCAGAGGCAAAGGGTGAAGTGTCTTGCCCAAGGACACAACGGACATGACTAGGAAGGTAGAAGGTGGGAATTGAACCCCAGTAACCAGCAACACTCCGATTGCTGGCACAGCCACTCTACCAACTTCGCCACGCCGCCCCCATGTTGTGGATGGACATACATTCATGTGGGTGTGGATGTGGATGGACATACATTCATGTGGGTGTGGATGTGGATGGACATACATTCATGTGGGTGTGTATGTGGATGGACATACATTAATGTGGGTGTGTATGTGGATGGACATACATTAATGTGGGTGTGGATGTGGATGGACATACATTAATGTGGGTGTGGATGTGGATGGACATACATTCATGTGGGTGTGGATGTGGATGGACATACATTCATGTGGGGGTGTATGTGGATGGACATACATTAATGTGGGTGTGGATGTGGATGGACATACATTCATGTGGGTGTGGATGTGGATGGACATACATTCATGTGGGTGTGGATGTGGATGGACATACATTAATGTGGGTGTGTATGTGGATGGACATACATTCATGTGGGGGTGTATGTGGATGGACATACATTAATGTGGGTGTGTATGTGAATGGACATACATTCATGTGGGGGTGTATGTGGATGGACATACATTAATGTGGGTGTGGATGTGGATGGACATACATTAATGTGGGTGTGTATGTGGATGGACATACATTAATGTGGGTGTGTATGTGGATGGACATACATTAATGTGGGTGTGTATGTGGATGGACATACATTCATGTGGGTGTGTATGTGGATGGACATACATTCATGTGGGTGTGGATGTGGATGGACATACATTAATGTGGGTGTGTATGTGGATGGACATACATTCATGTGGGGGTGTATGTGGATGGACATACATTAATGTGGGTGTGTATGTGAATGGACATACATTCATGTGGGGGTGTATGTGGATGGACATACATTAATGTGGGTGTGGATGTGGATGGACATACATTAATGTGGGTGTGTATGTGGATGGACATACATTAATGTGGGTGTGTATGTGGATGGACATACATTAATGTGGGTGTGGATGTGGATGGACATACATTAATGTGGGTGTGTATGTGGATGGACATACATTAATGTGGGTGTGTATGTGGATGGACATACATTAATGTGGGTGTGTATGTGAATGGACATACATTAATGTGGGTGTGTATGTGGATGGACATACATTAATGTGGGTGTGTATGTGGATGGACATACATTCATGTGGGTGTGTATGTGGATGGACATACATTCATGTGGGTGTGTATGTGGATGGACAAACATTCATGTGGGTGTGTATGTGGATGGACATACATTCATGTGGGTGTGGATGTGGATGGACATACATTCATGTGGGTGTGTATGTGGATGGACAAACATTCATGTGGGTGTGTATGTGGATGGACATACATTCATGTGGGTGTGTATGTGGATGGACATACATTAATGTGGGTGTGTATGTGGATGGACATACATTCATGTGGGTGTGTATGTGGATGGACATACATTCATGTGGGTGTGTATGTGGATGGACAAACATTCATGTGGGTGTGTATGCGGATGGACATACATTCATGTGGGTGTGTATGCGGATGGACATACATTCATGTGGGTGTGTATGCGGATGGACATACATTCATGTGGGTGTGTATGCGGATGGACAAACATTCATGTGGGTGTGTATGCGGATGGACATACATTCATGTGGGTGTGTATGCGGATGGACATACATTCATGTGGGTGTGTATGCGGATGGACATACATTCATGTGGGTGTGTATGCGGATGGACAAACATTCATGTGGGTGTGTATGCGGATGGACATACATTCATGTGGGTGTGTATGCGGATGGACATACATTCATGTGGGTGTGTATGCGGATGGACATACATTCATGTGGGTGTGTATGCGGATGGACATACATTAATGTGGGTGGGTATGTGAATGGACATACATTCATGTGGGCTCTGTACCGAGGATGTCGTTGTGGCTTGTGCAGCCCTTTGAGACACTTGTGATTTAGGGCTATATAAATAAACATTGATTGATTGATGTGGGGGTGTATGTGAATGGATATACATTCATGTGGGTGTGTATGTGAATGGATATACATTCATGTGGGTGTGTATGTGAATGGACATACATTCAAGTTTGTGGGTGTGTATGTGGATGGACATACATTAATGTGGGGGTGTATGTGGATGGACATACATTCATGTGGGTGTGTATGTGGATGGACATACATTAATGTGGGTGTGTATGTGGATGGACATACATTCATGTGGGTGTGTATGTGGATGGACATACATTCAAGTTTGTGGGTGTGTATGTGGATGGACATACATTAATGTGGGTGTGTATGTGGATGGACATACATTCATGTGGGCGTGTATGTGGATGGACATACATTCATGTGGGGGTGTATGTGGATGGACATACATTCATGTGGGGGTGTATGTGGATGGACATACTATGTGGATGGACATACATTCATGTGGGTGTGTATGTGGATGGACATACATTCATGTGGGTGTGTATGTGGATGGACATACATTCATGTGGGGGTGTATGTGGATGGACATACATTCATGTGGGTGTGTATGTGGATGGACATACATTCATGTGGGGGTGTATGTGGATGGACATACATTCATGTGGGGGTGTATGTGGATGGACATACATTCATGTGGGTGTGTATGTGGATGGATATACATTCATGTGGGTGTGTATGTGAATGGACATACATTCAAGTTTGTGGGTGTGTATGTGGATGGACATACATTAATGTGGGTGTGTATGTGGATGGACATACATTCATGTGGGTGTGTATGTGGATGGACATACATTAATGTGGGTGTGTATGTGGATGGACATACATTCAAGTTTGTGGGTGTGTATGTGGATGGACATACATTCAAGTTTGTGGGTGTGTATGTGGATGGACATACATTAATGTGGGTGTGTATGTGGATGGACATACATTCATGTGGGCGTGTATGTGGATGGACATACATTCATGTGGGGGTGTATGTGGATGGACATACATTCATGTGGGGGTGTATGTGGATGGACATACTATGTGGATGGACATACATTCATGTGGGGGTGTATGTGGATGGACATACATTCATGTGGGTGTGTATGTGGATGGACATACATTCATGTGGGTGTGTATGTGGATGGACATACATTCATGTGGGTGTGTATGTGGATGGACATACATTCATGTGGGTGTGTATGTGGATGGACATACATTCAAGTGTGTGGGTGTGTATGTGGATGGACATACATTAATGTGGGTGTGTATGTGGATGGACATACATTCATGTGGGCGTGTATGTGGATGGACATACATTCATGTGGGGGTGTATGTGGATGGACATACATTCATGTGGGGGTGTATGTGGATGGACATACTATGTGGATGGACATACATTCATGTGGGTGTGTATGTGGATGGACATACATTCATGTGGGTGTGTATGTGGATGGACATACATTCATGTGGGGGTGTATGTGGATGGACATACATTCATGTGGGTGTGTATGTGGATGGACATACATTCATGTGGGGGTGTATGTGGATGGACATACATTCATGTGGGGGTGTATGTGGATGGACATACATTCATGTGGGGGTGTATGTGGATGGACATACATTCATGTGGGTGTGTATGTGGATGGACATACATTCATGTGGGTGTGTATGTGGATGGACATACATTCATGTGGGTGTGTATGTGGATGGACAAACATTCATGTGGGTGTGTATGCGGATGGACATACATTCATGTGGGTGTGTATGCGGATGGACATACATTCATGTGGGTGTGTATGCGGATGGACATACATTCATGTGGGTGTGTATGCGGATGGACAAACATTCATGTGGGTGTGTATGCGGATGGACATACATTCATGTGGGTGTGTATGCGGATGGACATACATTCATGTGGGTGTGTATGCGGATGGACATACATTCATGTGGGTGTGTATGCGGATGGACAAACATTCATGTGGGTGTGTATGCGGATGGACATACATTCATGTGGGTGTGTATGCGGATGGACATACATTCATGTGGGTGTGTATGCGGATGGACATACATTCATGTGGGTGTGTATGCGGATGGACATACATTAATGTGGGTGGGTATGTGAATGGACATACATTCATGTGGGCTCTGTACCGAGGATGTCGTTGTGGCTTGTGCAGCCCTTTGAGACACTTGTGATTTAGGGCTATATAAATAAACATTGATTGATTGATGTGGGGGTGTATGTGAATGGATATACATTCATGTGGGTGTGTATGTGAATGGATATACATTCATGTGGGTGTGTATGTGGATGGACATACATTCAAGTTTGTGGGTGTGTATGTGGATGGACATACATTCAAGTTTGTGGGTGTGTATGTGGATGGACATACATTCAGGTTTGTGGGTGTGTATGTGGATGGACATACATTCAAGTTTGTGGGTGTGTATGTGGATGGACATACATTCAGGTTTGTGGGTGTGTATGTGGATGGACATACATTCAGGTTTGTGGGTGTGTATGTGGATGGACATACATTCAAGTTTGTGGGTGTGTATGTGGATGGACATACATTCAGGTTTGTGGGTGTGTATGTGGATGGACATACATTCAAGTTTGTGGGTGTGTATGTGGATGGACATACATTCAAGTTTGTGGGTGTGTATGTGGATGGACATACATTCAGGTTTGTGGGTGTGTATGTGGATGGACATACATTCAAGTTTGTGGGTGTGTATGTGGATGGACATACATTCAGGTTTGTGGGTGTGTATGTGGATGGACATACATTCAAGTTTGTGGGTGTGTATGTGGATGGACATACATTCAAGTTTGTGGGTGTGTATGTGGATGGACATACATTCAAGTTTGTGGGTGTGTATGTGGATGGACATACATTCAAGTTTGTGGGTGTGTATGTGGATGGACATACATTAATGTGGGTGTGTATGTGGATGGACATACATTAATGTGGGGGTGTATGTGGATGGACATACATTCATGTGGGGGTGTATGTGAATGGACATACATTAATGTGGGTGTGTATGTGGATGGACATACATTCATGTGGGTGTGGATGTGGATGGACATACATTCATGTGGGTGTGTATGTGGATGGACATACATTCATGTGGGTGTGTATGTGGATGGACATACATTCATGTGGGGGTGTATGTGGATGGACATACATTAATGTGGGTGTGTATGTGGATGGACATACATTAATGTGGGTGTGGATGTGGATGGACATACATTAATGTGGGTGTGGATGTGGATGGACATACATTCAAGTTTGTGGGTGTGTATGTGGATGGACATACATTCAAGTTTGTGGGTGTGTATGTGGATGGACATACATTCAAGTTTGTGGGTGTGTATGTGGATGGACATACATTCAAGTTTGTGGGTGTGTATGTGGATGGACATACATTAATGTGGGTGTGTATGTGGATGGACATACATTAATGTGGGGGTGTATGTGGATGGACATACATTCATGTGGGGGTGTATGTGAATGGACATACATTAATGTGGGTGTGTATGCGGATGGACAAACATTCATGTGGGTGTGTATGCGGATGGACATACATTCATGTGGGTGTGTATGCGGATGGACATACATTCATGTGGGTGTGTATGCGGATGGACATACATTCATGTGGGTGTGTATGCGGATGGACATACATTAATGTGGGTGGGTATGTGAATGGACATACATTCATGTGGGCTCTGTACCGAGGATGTCGTTGTGGCTTGTGCAGCCCTTTGAGACACTTGTGATTTAGGGCTATATAAATAAACATTGATTGATTGATGTGGGGGTGTATGTGAATGGATATACATTCATGTGGGTGTGTATGTGAATGGATATACATTCATGTGGGTGTGTATGTGGATGGACATACATTCAAGTTTGTGGGTGTGTATGTGGATGGACATACATTCAAGTTTGTGGGTGTGTATGTGGATGGACATACATTCAGGTTTGTGGGTGTGTATGTGGATGGACATACATTCAAGTTTGTGGGTGTGTATGTGGATGGACATACATTCAGGTTTGTGGGTGTGTATGTGGATGGACATACATTCAGGTTTGTGGGTGTGTATGTGGATGGACATACATTCAAGTTTGTGGGTGTGTATGTGGATGGACATACATTCAGGTTTGTGGGTGTGTATGTGGATGGACATACATTCAAGTTTGTGGGTGTGTATGTGGATGGACATACATTCAAGTTTGTGGGTGTGTATGTGGATGGACATACATTCAGGTTTGTGGGTGTGTATGTGGATGGACATACATTCAAGTTTGTGGGTGTGTATGTGGATGGACATACATTCAGGTTTGTGGGTGTGTATGTGGATGGACATACATTCAAGTTTGTGGGTGTGTATGTGGATGGACATACATTCAAGTTTGTGGGTGTGTATGTGGATGGACATACATTCAAGTTTGTGGGTGTGTATGTGGATGGACATACATTAATGTGGGTGTGTATGTGGATGGACATACATTAATGTGGGGGTGTATGTGGATGGACATACATTCATGTGGGGGTGTATGTGAATGGACATACATTAATGTGGGTGTGTATGTGGATGGACATACATTCATGTGGGTGTGGATGTGGATGGACATACATTCATGTGGGTGTGTATGTGGATGGACATACATTCATGTGGGTGTGTATGTGGATGGACATACATTCATGTGGGGGTGTATGTGGATGGACATACATTAATGTGGGTGTGTATGTGGATGGACATACATTAATGTGGGTGTGGATGTGGATGGACATACATTAATGTGGGTGTGGATGTGGATGGACATACATTCAAGTTTGTGGGTGTGTATGTGGATGGACATACATTCAAGTTTGTGGGTGTGTATGTGGATGGACATACATTCAAGTTTGTGGGTGTGTATGTGGATGGACATACATTCAAGTTTGTGGGTGTGTATGTGGATGGACATACATTAATGTGGGTGTGTATGTGGATGGACATACATTAATGTGGGGGTGTATGTGGATGGACATACATTCATGTGGGGGTGTATGTGAATGGACATACATTAATGTGGGTGTGTATGTGGATGGACATACATTCATGTGGGTGTGGATGTGGATGGACATACATTCATGTGGGTGTGTATGTGGATGGACATACATTCATGTGGGTGTGTATGTGGATGGACATACATTCATGTGGGGGTGTATGTGGATGGACATACATTAATGTGGGTGTGTATGTGGATGGACATACATTAATGTGGGTGTGGATGTGGATGGACATACATTCATGTGGGTGTGGATGTGGATGGACAAACATTCATGTGGGTGTGGATGTGGATGGACATACATTCATGTGGGCGTGTATGTGGATGGACATACATTCATGTGGGGGTGTATGTGGATGGACATACATTCATGTGGGGGTGTATGTGGATGGACATACTATGTGGATGGACATACATTCATGTGGGTGTGTATGTGGATGGACATACATTCATGTGGGTGTGTATGTGGATGGACATACATTCATGTGGGGGTGTATGTGGATGGACATACATTCATGTGGGTGTGTATGTGGATGGACATACATTCATGTGGGGGTGTATGTGGATGGACATACATTCATGTGGGGGTGTATGTGGATGGACATACATTCATGTGGGTGTGTATGTGGATGGATATACATTCATGTGGGTGTGTATGTGAATGGACATACATTCAAGTTTGTGGGTGTGTATGTGGATGGACATACATTAATGTGGGTGTGTATGTGGATGGACATACATTCATGTGGGTGTGTATGTGGATGGACATACATTAATGTGGGTGTGTATGTGGATGGACATACATTCAAGTTTGTGGGTGTGTATGTGGATGGACATACATTCAAGTTTGTGGGTGTGTATGTGGATGGACATACATTAATGTGGGTGTGTATGTGGATGGACATACATTCATGTGGGCGTGTATGTGGATGGACATACATTCATGTGGGGGTGTATGTGGATGGACATACATTCATGTGGGGGTGTATGTGGATGGACATACTATGTGGATGGACATACATTCATGTGGGGGTGTATGTGGATGGACATACATTCATGTGGGTGTGTATGTGGATGGACATACATTCATGTGGGTGTGTATGTGGATGGACATACATTCATGTGGGTGTGTATGTGGATGGACATACATTCATGTGGGTGTGTATGTGGATGGACATACATTCAAGTGTGTGGGTGTGTATGTGGATGGACATACATTAATGTGGGTGTGTATGTGGATGGACATACATTCATGTGGGCGTGTATGTGGATGGACATACATTCATGTGGGGGTGTATGTGGATGGACATACATTCATGTGGGGGTGTATGTGGATGGACATACTATGTGGATGGACATACATTCATGTGGGTGTGTATGTGGATGGACATACATTCATGTGGGTGTGTATGTGGATGGACATACATTCATGTGGGGGTGTATGTGGATGGACATACATTCATGTGGGTGTGTATGTGGATGGACATACATTCATGTGGGGGTGTATGTGGATGGACATACATTCATGTGGGGGTGTATGTGGATGGACATACATTCATGTGGGGGTGTATGTGGATGGACATACATTCATGTGGGGGTGTATGTGGATGGACATACTATGTGGATGGACATACATTCATGTGGGTGTGTATGTGGATGGACATACATTCATGTGGGTGTGTATGTGGATGGACATACATTCATGTGGGTGTGTATGTGGATGGACATACATTCATGTGGGTGTGTATGTGGATGGACATACATTCATGTGGGGGTGTATGTGGATGGACATACTATGTGGATGGACATACATTCATGTGGGTGTGTATGTGGATGGACATACATTCATGTGGGTGTGTATGTGGATGGACATACATTCATGTGGGTGTGTATGTGGATGGACATACATTCATGTGGGTGTGTATGTGGATGGACATACATTCAAGTGTGTGGGTGTGTATGTGGATGGACATACATTAATGTGGGTGTGTATGTGGATGGACATACATTCATGTGGGCGTGTATGTGGATGGACATACATTCATGTGGGGGTGTATGTGGATGGACATACATTCATGTGGGGGTGTATGTGGATGGACATACTATGTGGATGGACATACATTCATGTGGGTGTGTATGTGGATGGACATACATTCATGTGGGTGTGTATGTGGATGGACATACATTCATGTGGGGGTGTATGTGGATGGACATACATTCATGTGGGTGTGTATGTGGATGGACATACATTCATGTGGGGGTGTATGTGGATGGACATACATTCATGTGGGGGTGTATGTGGATGGACATACATTCATGTGGGGGTGTATGTGGATGGACATACATTCATGTGGGTGTGTATGTGGATGGACATACATTCATGTGGGGGTGTATGTGGATGGACATACATTCATGTGGGGGTGTATGTGGATGGACATACTATGTGGATGGACATACATTCATGTGGGTGTGTATGTGGATGGACATACATTCATGTGGGTGTGTATGTGGATGGACATACATTCATGTGGGTGTGTATGTGGATGGACATACATTCATGTGGGTGTGTATGTGGATGGACATACATTCATGTGGGGGTGTATGTGGATGGACATACATTCAAGTTTGTGGGTGTGTATGTGGATGGACATACATTAATGTGGGTGTGTATGTGGATGGACATACATTCATGTGGGTGTGTATGTGGATGGACATACATTCATGTGGGTGTGTATGTGGATGGACATACATTCATGTGGGTGTGTATGTGGATGGACATACATTCATGTGGGTGTGTATGTGGATGGACATACATTCATGTGGGTGTGTATGTGGATGGACATGAGCTTTTAAACATAACCCGTTAACTGCTGCCAATCAAATGGTGAATAAGATACTCTTTAGGGTTACCGTAATTTCCGGACTATAAGCCGCACCTGACTATAAGCCGCACCTGACTATAAGCCGCACCAGCTAAATTTAGGGGAAAATACAGATTGCTCCATATATAAGCCGCACCCGACTATAAGCCGCAGGGTTTTGATGTGTAATTAGCGTAGTATATAGGGGTTCCTGCTACCACGGAGGGGATTGTCGGGACAGAGATGACTGTTTGGGAACGCAAAGCGTCCCATTTATTAACAATAAATCTTTCAATCATTCAATCAAACTTTCACATCTTTGACATGGCGAACAACATTCGTGCAGAGTACATATAATACAACGGTGCAAAGTAATACAAAGTGCTCGCCTGTACGTTATCAAAATAACCAGCCTACCGGTATATGAAAAGTCAGTCTTTAATCATTGTGTCATCGTCTTCCTCCTGCGTACTAAAACCACCGAAATCCTCTTCGTCGGTGTCGGAGAAGAACAGGCCGTAAATAAGCCGCACCGTTGTATAAGCCGCAGGGACCAAAACGAGGGGAAAAAGTAGCGGCTTATAGTCCGGAAATTACGGTATATGTTTGTAAATCTGACTGTGATGAAGTCAGTGCCTCACCAGCCATGAACCTCACTGCACGTCACTGGTATGTATATGTATGTATATATATATGTGTATGTATATATATATGTATGTATTTATATGTATGTATGTATACATATATGTATATATTTATATGTATGTATTTATATATATGTATGTATGTGTCTATATATATATGTATGTATGTATATATTTTTATGTACATATACATATATGTACATAAACATATACACACATATATATATATATACACATATATACATACATACATTATATATATGTATGTATTTATATGTATGTATGTATATATATATTTATATGTATGTAATTATATATACCGTAATTTCCGGACTATAAGCCGCACCTGACTATAAGCCGCACCAGCTAAATTTAGGGGAAAATACAGATTGCTCCATATACAAGCCGCACCCGACTATAAGCCGCAGGGTTTTGATGTGTACTTAGCGTAGTATATAGGGGTTCCTGCTACCACGGAGGGGATTGTCGGGACAGAGATGACTGTTTGGGAACGCAAAGCGTCCCATTTATTAACAATAAATCTTTCAATCATTCAATCAAACTTTCACATCTTTGACATGGCGAACAGCATTCGTGCAGAGTACAAATAATACAACGGTGCAAAGTAATACAAAGTGCTTGCCTGTACGTTATCAAAATAACCAGCCTACCGGTATATGAAAAGTCAGTCTTTAATCATTGTGTCATCGTCTTCCTCCTGCGTACTAAAACCACCGAAATCCTCTTCGTCGGTGTCGGAGAAGAACAGGCCGTAAATAAGCCGCACCGTTGTATAAGCCGCAGGGACCAAAACGAGGGGAAAAAGTAGCGGCTTATAGTCCGGAAATTACGGTATATGTTTGTAAATCTGACTGTGATGAAGTCAGTGCCTCACCAGCCATGAACCTCACTGCACGTCACTGGTATGTATATGTATGTATATATATATGTGTATGTATATATATATGTATGTATTTATATGTATGTATGTATACATATATGTATATATTTATATGTATGTATTTATATATATGTATGTATGTGTCTATATATATATGTATGTATGTATATATTTTTATGTACATATACATATATGTACATAAACATATACACACATATATATATATATACACATATATACATACATACATTATATATATGTATGTATTTATATGTATGTATGTATATATATATTTATATGTATGTAATTATATATACCGTAATTTCCGGACTATAAGCCGCACCTGACTATAAGCCGCACCAGCTAAATTTAGGGGAAAATACAGATTGCTCCATATACAAGCCGCACCCGACTATAAGCCGCAGGGTTTTGATGTGTACTTAGCGTAGTATATAGGGGTTCCTGCTACCACGGAGGGGATTGTCGGGACAGAGATGACTGTTTGGGAACGCAAAGCGTCCCATTTATTAACAATAAATCTTTCAATCATTCAATCAAACTTTCACATCTTTGACATGGCGAACAGCATTCGTGCAGAGTACAAATAATACAACGGTGCAAAGTAATACAAAGTGCTTGCCTGTACGTTATCAAAATAACCAGCCTACCGGTATATGAAAAGTCAGTCTTTAATCATTGTGTCATCGTCTTCCTCCTGCGTACTAAAACCACCGAAATCCTCTTCGTCGGTGTCGGAGAAGAACAGGCCGTAAATAAGCCGCACCGTTGTATAAGCCGCAGGGACCAGAACGAGGGGAAAAAGTAG
>NC_084740.1:75675676-75680676 GCF_033978785.1 Entelurus aequoreus
GTTGGTGTGGTAAAATGACAACTTCATTCTCTATATTATCATATTTCATGAACAAAAAGGGACAAGAGCAGTCAGGAGAAGCAGGGATGATGCAGGATAACGTTGAAAACATCAAGTATTTGTTGAGGGAGAGAAGAGGTCCAGAGATCAGGAGTACTTAAGAGTCTCTGCTGGTCTTACCTTGTGTGCCGTGGCCCACCTTCAAAGGTTGGTGGTGGTCCTAAAGTTCCACACAACAAACTTGTCGTCATTTCAGTGACCTCGCATACATTTTTTCTCCCCCTGATAGTCGATAAAGTCAGTGAGTGGCGTTGCTAGGAAACCAATGCATGCACTTCCTGTTTTGGACGTCGGTGGTGTACCTAATGAGGTGTCCAGTGAGTGAGTGGTTCTTACTCATTGCCGTGATCGGCGGCGGCGGCCTCCTCGGCCACCAGGATGTCGTACTCCTCTGCGGCGTATCTCTCCCAGTCAGACATTTCCTGGCCGTCCGTCTCCACTTCCTGTCGGACAGGACCAGGGAGGTGACATCATCATCATCATCCTAACAAAGGTCCCAAAAGGGGGCGTGGTGACGCGGCGCCCACCTTGATGATGGAGAAGGGGTCCCTCTGCTCGTGGTCCAGGTACTTCTCGATGTTGAAGAAGGTGTCGAAGAAGATGTGTGACATCTTGCACTTCTTCAGGTCACGCAGGGTGATTTGACCTGCAGCATCATCAACGCAGCAGTAAGTACCTCCATCCAGCAGAGGGCGCTGTCTATTTTCTTTCATAATAACATTTTATGTGTATAAATTACCCAATTTTCAAGCCTGATAGCATAATTTATCCACAAAAATACAACTTTAGTGACTTACAAATGTAGTTTTGATATTTCACTTTACTATTTATTTAGTCATGGGAACTTTGTTTATGTATGAAATATTTGTTTACTTTATTCACTGTTGTGTTGCAGCTCCAATACAAACAAATGTGTTACAGAAAAAGGGAAGAAGGGTTGCATGAGTGCTGCTTCTTCCTACTCCTTTTCAAACACGCTGTATGAGAAACTGATGCCTCATACTGTAATTGTACACGAGTTCAAAATAAACACAACCATTTTTTTGCTGTAAAATAATGACATGTTATACAAATTCTGTCTTGCCACTGGTGAGGGCGGTCGCATCTCTCTCCGCTCCCTCCTTCCCTGCTTGCTCTCTTTGTTTTTGTCTTGTTTGAACTATTTTGAAGCCTCTTTTCTTGAGCTGTCCTCAAATCTAAACATCAAAATGAATTTGATCAACTGGACTCTCGACGCAATTGACACAGTCTTTTCGACAAGGAAAAGAGGCTCGGGGGAGCCTGGCTGCCCTGATGGAACCATTGCTGCGGGGTACGTGAGAGATTCCTGGAATACTTGGAGAATCATGTGCCTCTCAGTCCTTTCCATCGAGGACGTGGAAGACATCTACCTATTTGGAGCTGTGATCGCAGGGCATTTGCTGATTGGGCTGGGCATTACTCTGGTGTATCGTCAAATTCGGAAGACGATGGCAGCCACTCAAGGGGCCAACAGGCTGTTCAACGCAATGGAAGGATTGGGTCGTGCTGTGGGATCACAGACTGGAGCGATTGCTGATTTGAATCGCAAGGTAGATTCCATCTTGATGATGTTACAGAAAGAATAAATTGGAATTGTCAGAGCCAGCATATAGAGCAGGAATGTCATTGTTTTGACTGCTCGAAGAAAAAAACAACATCTTAATCTACGATTTGACTCCCTCGAATGGCCTTGAGGAACAGGCTGTTTGAAAACACTCCCCCGAGGACTCCTCAAAGATGGACGCTTTTGACCTTTCCCTTTTCTTCAAAAGCACCTGGGTCGGACTCTTGAACTCTTGGGGCCGGCCTCGGCCCATAAAGACAATCCAACATCTCACCCAAGTTAATTGGGCATACATGCACGCACATACCCTTCCCCAATCAACGCCTTCACCACTGCTTTATTCCTCCGGGGTTGTGGGGGCTGAGCAGCGCTCAACAGCAGCTGCTGGCCTCCAAGGTCCTGTTGGATGACTTTGTTGCGAGTTTGTTGTGATTAAATGTACCTTGTTTATGTGTGCCATGCTATGTGAGGTTTTTTTCCTCGGACTCAGTCTGGACCATTCCTGAGGGTCCAGCCTCAGACTGATATTTTTTTTTACTTCCACCCTCCCCCCAATGTCACCTTTTTCCCACCTTTTTGAGGAGCGCCTAAGTGAGGCTGATCCGTTGGCGGTCCCGTCTTGTCTCCCTGTAACGTATGTCTGCTCTTAGCGGGATTGTGCCGAAAATGTAATTTCAGTTCTTATGTGTCTTGTACATGTAAGAATGGACAATAAAGCTGATTGATTGATTGATTATTTTAAAATGTCTTAATAATCTGACATATTTTGTTAAATTCCAATTTGTTTCTCAAAATTATTCCAACTTTATTATAACAATTTGTCTTCTATATTGTCATGACATGAATAATTGTTGTTAGCTGTGGTAATGCCACTATGATACAACATCTGTATTATAATCCTGGAACAAAGTAAGAGTGAAACTCGTGTGAATAATCACTGAATGGAGAACTGAGGGTGGGATTAAATAAATGATCTTCTTCCCACTCCCTTTCAGGCAAAACTGGACAATCATGCATTACATACTATATATTATTGGTTTTACCCTTTGAAATAGTTTTTATTCATATTTATTTTTATATTGTTTTTATATTTATTTATTTTTTGTTTTTATTCAGTCATTGGTGGAGCATAATATTGTTTTTAACATGGCTGTACAGCACTTTGGAAACATTCTTGTTGTTTAAATGTGCTATATAAATAAAGTGGGTTGGATTACCTTTTGCACTATATTAATTTATATTATTATGTGTTGTCAACTTTGTACTTTTTTATGTCATTGCCTGAAATAAATAAATAAATGGGAAAAAAAATTAAATGAATTACACATTTTGTACTTGCAGGTTCATTCTTTTTTTATTACTTTTTGATGTATATACACACTACCGTTCAAAAGTTTGGGGTCACCCAAACAATTTAGTGGAATAGCCTTCATTTCTAAGAACAAGAATAGACTGTCGAGTTTCAGATGAAAGTTCTCTTTTTCTGGCCATTTTGAGCGTTTAGTTGACCCCACAAATGTGATGCTCCAGAAACTCAATCTGCTCAAAGGAAGGTCAGTTTTGTAGCTTCTGTAACGAGCTAAAGTGTTTTCAGATGTGTGAACATGATTGCACAAGGGTTTTCTAATCATCAATTAGCCTTCTGAGCCAATGAGCAAACACATTGTACCATTAGAACACTGGAGTGATAGTTGCTGGAAATGGGCCTCTATACACCTATGTAGATATTGCACCAAAAAGCAGACATTTGCAGCTAGAATAGTCATTTACCACATTAGCAATGTATAGAGTGTATTTCTTTCAAGTTAAGACTAGTTTAAAGTTATCTTCATTGAAAAGTACAGTGCTTTTCCTTCAAAAATAAGGACATTTCAATGTGACCCCAAACTTTTGAACGGTAGTGTATATTGATAGTTTTTACTTCTTGCTAAAACTTAATTTTTTTAAACAACTTTATACCATTTTTACTTCATGCTATATTTGCTGCTTTATTCTTTTAATACTCTTGACTTTTTGTTGTTAAATCGTAACTATTTTTCTGAAATTGTACAAACTATTCCCATCCAAAATTTCCCCTTCAAATTTTTTTAAAGTAGCTCTGAATTTTTTTTCTTTGAATTCCCACAATTCTCCAAACGCACATTTTTGATTTACAACTCCTAATAGTTTTGTTTCCCCAACTTCAACCTCATGTTCATTTCCGGACTTCCTGTCCTCGTTAGCCAATAAGAGCTCAAACTGAATCCTGCCTAGCAACAAGCGGCAGTGCTACAAAAATGACCATGAAATGTTTTTTTAAGCGTTAGCCCAGGGGTCACCAACCTTTTTGAAACCAAGAGCTACTTCTTGGGTACTGATTAATGCGAAGGGCTACCAGTTTGATACACACTTAAATAAATTGCCAGAAATAGCCAATTTGCTCAATTTACCTTTAACTCTATGTTATTATTAATAATTAATGATATTTACACTTAATTGAACGTTTTAAAAGAGGAGAAAAAACGAAAAAATGACAATTAAATTTTGAAACATAGTTTATCTTCAATTTCGACTCTTTAAAATTCAAAATTCAACCGAAAAAAAGAAGAGAAAAACTAGCTAATTCGAATCTTTTTGAAAAAATTAAAAAAAATAATTTATGGAACAACATTAGTAATTTTTCCTGATTAAGAGTAATTTTAGAATTTTGATGACATGTTTTAAATAGGTTAAAATCCAATCTACACTTTGTTAGAATATATAACAAATTGGACCAAGCTATATTTCTAACAAAGACAAATCATTATTTCTTCTAGATTTTCCAGAACAAAAATTTTAAAAGAAATTCAAAAGACTTTGAAATAAGATTTAAATTTGATTCTACAGATTTTCTAGATTTGCCAGAATAATTTTTTTAAATTTTAATCATAATAAGTTTGAAGAAATATTTCACAAATATTCTTCGTCAAAAAAAACAGAAGCTAAAATGAAGAATTAAATTAAAATGTATTTATTATTCTTTACAATAAAAAAAAAATAAATTACTTGAACATTGATTTAAATTGTCAGGAAAGAAGAGGAAGGGATTTAAAAGGTAAAAAGGTATATGTGCTTAAAAATCCTAAAAACATTTTTTAAGGTTGTATTTTTTCTCTAAAATTGTCTTTCTGAAAGTTATAAGAAGCAAAGTAAAAAAATTAATGAATTTATTTAAACAAGTGAAGACCAAGTCTTTAAATATTTTCTTGGATTTACAGCCCTTTGAGACACTTGTGATTTAGGGCTATATAAATAAACAGATTGATTGATTGATTGATTTTCAAATTCTATTTGAGTTTTGTCTCTCTTAGAATTAAAAATGTCAGGCAAAGCGAGA
>NC_084740.1:75685676-75785676 GCF_033978785.1 Entelurus aequoreus
GTGACAGATTGTTTGGTAAACGTATAGCATGTTCTATAGTATAGAACAGTGTTTTTCAACCTTTTTTGAGCCAAGGCACATTTTTTGCGCTGAAAAATTGCAGAGGCACACCACCTTCAGAAATCGTTAAAAAACTAAACTCAGTTGAGAGTAAAAAGTCGCCGTCGCAATTGTTGGGTATGACTTTAAACCATAACCAAGCATGCATCAATATAGCTCTTGTCTCAAAGTAGGTGTACTGTCACCAACTGTCACATCACACCCTGACTTATTTGGACTTTTTTGCTGTTTTCCTGTGTGTAGTGTTTTACTTCTTTTCTTGCGCTCTTATTTTGGTGGCTTTTTCTCTTTTTTTGGTATTTTCCTGTAGCAGTTTCATGTCTTCCTTTGACCGATATTTCCCGCATCTACTTTGTTTTAGCAATCAAGAATATTTCAGTTGTTTTTATCCTTCTTTGTGGGGACATTGTCGATTGTCACGTCATGTACATTGTGGACGGCGTCTTTGCTCCACAGTAAGTCTTTGCTGTCGTCCAGCATTCTGTTTTTGTTTACTTTGTAGCCAGTTCAGTTTTAGTTTTGTTATGCATAGCCTTCTCTAAGCTTTAATGCCTTTTCTTAGCAGCACTCACCTTTTGTTTATTTTTGGTTTCAGCATTAGATACCTTTTACCTGCACACTGCCTCCCGCTGTTCCCGACATCTACAAAGCAATTAGCTACCGGCTGCCATCTACTGATATGGAAGAGTATTACACGGTTACTCTGCCGAGCTCTAGACAGCACCGACACTCAACAACAACACATCATTTTCAGACTATAATTACTGGTTTGCAAAAAATATTTTTAACCCAAATAGGTGAATTTAGATAATCTCCCACGGCACACCAGACTGTATCCCACGGCACACAGTGGTTGAAAAACACTGGTATAGAACATGCTATACGTTTACCAAACACATTATGTTATAGTTATTTGAATGACTCTTACCATAATATGTTACATTAACATACCAGGCACCTTCTCAGTTGGTTATTTATGCCTCATATAACGTACACTTATTCAGCCTGTTGTTCACTATTCTTGATTCATTTTAAATTGCCTTTCAAATGTCTATTCTTGCTGTTGGCTTTTATCAAATACATTTCCCCAAAAATGCGCCTTATACTCCAGTGCGACTTGTATATGGTTTTTTCCTTCTTTATTGTGCATTTTCGGCCGGTGCGACTTATAGTCCGAAAAATACGGTAATTGTGTTTTATGTTCATATTTATTATTAATTTACTACCATTATCTTTGATTATTTTCTTATATCTGATTCCCACTGCCATGTGTTGACGTAAAAAAAGTCCTAATTTGGGGGGCTTCTTTGAGTCTGCTGGTGAGAAATGCAATCATAAGAGTCAGACATAAATCAGCGAGCCGAGGGGTAAGAGGCAGGGACAGTGGCCATCTACTTCACTGCAATCCCGCGTTCATTCATCACAACAGTCAAACACCGTTCCCCCAGGCGGAAGGGCGCAAATTAAAGCCAGTGCGCCAGGAGGCGGGGCGGCATGAGAATGAATCTGGACGCCTGCATATGTCGAATGCCACAACATTAGGCACACCTGCACAGTGTAGTGTGACTCATGCAACACATAGTAATGACATTGGTCTTTCATAAATGAAAAAAGGGCCGCAGACACCCATGCTTATGTAGCTCTTTGACACTTAAAGTGACACTTTTGTTGACCAGTGAGTAATAATAATAGATTTTATTTGTAAAAAGCACTTTATATTGAGTAAACAACCTCAAAGTGCTACACTGTATTACAAAAATAAAAAATAAAAATAAAAATATAATTTAAAAAAATAAAATAAAAAAACTAGAACAGCCAAATAACTAGAACTAGTATGCATATATCTAAAAAAAAGGGTTTAAAAAAAAAAAAAAAAAAAAAAAAAAAGGGTTTTTAAGCCTTTTTTTTTTTTTTAATGTCCTGCCCAGCTTCTCGGGCAAATCATATCATCATTTTAAGCCTTTTTTAAAAGCATCCACAGTCTGTGGTGCCCTCAGGTGGTCAGGGAGAGCGTTCCACAGACTGGGAGTGGCGGAGCAGAAACCCCGGTCTCCCATTGTTCGTAGCTTTGCCCTCGGAGGTTGGAGGAGGTTAGCCTGTCCGGAGTGGAGGTGTTGTGTGGAGGATTTGGGGGTGAGTAGTTTACAAAATTATCACGGTTTTCATTAGTATCTCTGTATTGTTAAATGTGCTCACCTAATGCTTCATTGATTAAATGTGTATCTTTTAATGACTAAGCTTTTGTTGTTTTAAATATTGCTTTGTATTATAGCACTAATATTTATTTGGATGAAAAGTGCGTAACAAACAACATTTATTAATATCATTTATTTTTTCTGGCGGGTGTTGTGGCGTCTTACTCTGTTCAGTGGTCCTTGAACGTCTCATATTCCTCAGAGTATAGATCGATCACTCTGTTCTGAGAGAGCACAGCTTGTAGGTTCAATATGCACCATCGAGTATCTTAGTTGCTCAGACATAAACTTAGATTGTTGTATGTCGTCTCTTAATGGGAAAGACGTTAATGTCTCTTGTTTTCATTCAAGCTAGCGAGCTGGCGCCAGTCTTTGAGTTGATCAAAGTACAGTAATCGCTCAGAATCAGAAATGCTTTAATACCGTATTTTTCGGACTATAAGTCACTATGGAGTATACTGTAAGTCGCACCGGCCGAAAATGCATAATAAAGAAGGAAAAAAACATATATAAATCACATTTTTTTGGGGAAATGTATTTGATAAAAGCCAACACCAAGAATAGACATTTGAAAGGCAATTTAAAATAAATCAAGAATAGTGAACAACAGGCTGAATAAGTGCACGTTATATGAGGCATAAATAACCAACTGAGAAGGTGCCTGGTATGTTAACGTAACATATTATGGTAAGAGTCATTCAAATAACTATAACATATAGAACATGCTATACGTTTACCAATCAATCTGTCACTCCTAATCGCTAAATCCCATGAAATCTTATACGTCTAGTCTCTTACGTGAATGAGATCAATAATATTATTTGATATTTTACGCTAATGTGTTAATCATTTCACACATAAGTCGCACCCCCGGCCAAACTATGAAAAAAACTGCGATTTATAGTCCGAAAAATACGGTAATCCCCAAAGCGAAATTAAGATTTTTAGAACAATCCCATTCAAGATCAGACAAACATTACAGGGAGACAGAACAAAGGTATCTTTTTGACAATTTTAATCTAAAACGGTAATTCTACCTAAATGTCGGAATTTCCACCGCGGTTACCATTAATGGCGTTTATCGTTACATAATTTTATCGCAAATGTTGATTCGAAATCAGAGAGGCAGTACGCCCTATGAACAAGTCGTACACACACAGTAAATACGTCACATCGCGCTTCAAATATTGCAGTTTAAATGTTTTTTTCTTTTTTTTTAATTCCACAACATTTTCGCCCTTACATTATGAAGCATTTTCAAGCATAAACATTTCCAAATGAACTAAATATATTACTACAGTAGTATTGGCCACAAGGTGAGATCAAACCAATCAGATCACACTGTTCAGGATCGTGGCCACTGATTGGCTCAGCCTCAGACAGCGTTGCTATATTGCAGTGGTTCTCAAACTTTGTTCACGAGGTACCACCTCAGAAAACACTTAATCCCACCATAATGACCAACATGAGAATACAGTAGCATAGTAGGCCTAAATATACATTAAAAACAAGACAGAGGTTTTATTTAACAAGTATATTTAATATTTTGCACTGCAAAAACTGAACTCTAAGTAAGATGAAATATCTCAAATAAGGGTGATATTTGCTTATTTTCTGTCTGATAAGATACTTCTTCTCACTAAGCAGATTTTATGTTAGAGTGTTTTACTTATTTTAAGTGTTTTGGTCCTAAATTATCTCAGAAATGTATTACAGCTTGTTGCTGAGATTGTATGACCTATATTGAGTAAAACATGCTTGAAACTAGAATATCAACTGTTGCAAAGCTGTGTCATCAACACTCACAAGTATAAAACTACTTTTTTAAAGTACCGTATTTTTCGGACTATAAGTCGCAGTTTTTTTCATAGTTTGGCCGGGGGTGCGACTTATACTCAGGAGTGACTTATGTGTGAAATGATTAACACATTAGCGTAAAATATGAAATAATATTATTGATCTCATTCACGTAAGAGACTAGACGTATAAGATTTCATGGGATTTAGCGATTAGGAGTGACAGATTGTTTGGTAAACGTATAGCATGTTCTATATGTTATAGTTATTTGAATGACTCTTACCATAGTATGTTACGTTAACATACCAGTTGGTTATTTATGCCTCATATAACGTACACTTATTCAGCCTGTTCACTATTCTTGATTTATTTTAAATTGCCTTTCAAATGTCTATTCTCGGTGTTGGCTTTTATCAAATACATTTCCCCAAAAAATGCGACTTATACTCCAGTGCGACTTATATATGTTTTTTTCCTTCTTTACTATGCATTTTCGGCCGGTGCGACTTATACTCCGGAGCGACGTATAGTCCGAAAAATACGGTAATAATTTCTTACTTCAAGCATGAAAAAAAAAGCGCATATCATTATGTCAAGATAATGGCACTAGCATTTAGTTAATTTAAGAATATTTTTCAACATATTCAGCAAAAAGGTCTAATTTTTTTTTCTACCAACAAAAGTGCACTTGTTATTAGTGAGAATATACTTATTTTAAAAAAATATTCAGCAAAAAAGTGTAATTTTTTTTTCTACCAACAAAAGTGCACTTGTTATTAGTGAGAATATACTTATTTTAAGGTATTTTTGGGTTCATTGAGGTTAGCTAATTTTACTTGTTTTGGAAAGTCTTGACAAGCCAAATTTTCTTGTTCTATTGGCAGATAATTTTGCTTAGTTCAAATAAAATACCCCTAATTTTTTTTCTTGTTTTTGAACACTGACTTTTTGCAGTGTGGCCACTGTAACATTACACAGTTTGAACAGTAACACTGTGTTTGAATATTTAATTAAGTGATTCATTGGCGTACCGTACCACTGAGAATAAATGCTGTAATGGATTAAAGAGTAACAAGTTGACTAAGGGGAAAAATCATTCAGAAGACCGTTAACAGTATTTATGCTCCTAGCTATTAAAATATTACATTTATAATGAACAATTATTCATTTATTACGGTCATGTCCAGAACCAATTAAGAGTGATTCCTGCCATGTAGTACCATCTGACCCATCACATTCTTTTTAGCGTGATTTCTTTTGGAGGCGCGCGTCATGAACGATGTCGCCTAAATGCAGGAGCGTAATCCAGGCTTAAAAAATGCTACAAAATGTGCATTATTTAAGGGCCAAGAGTGGAGTAGAAAAACACACGTTGTCAGGTATTTTATCATTATGGTGGCACCGCTTCACAGGAGAGCTGTTCCTAATATTATGCCAAGCTGAAATTAGGACTGCAAAAACAAACATGTTTGTAAATGCGCACCTGTCCGACCGTGTCAATCACTACCGAAGACTGTGCAGATGTGTCTAGTAAAGTGGCCGCTGAGCTTATAGTAACATTAGGTGAATTGGTCCTCGGTGGCTGGCCCGGGCCAAGAAAAAGTGGAGAGCGCGTGCGGCCGCCTCGTACCTGCAGGAAGGGAATAAAGTCGTCTTGTTCAAGGTAATTGCAGCCAGGCTTGGCCAGGAGGTGCACGAATTTGGCCGCGTCGTCGTGACAGGTCTGCAACATTCTGCAGGGGAAGGAAAAGAGAACAGATGGCAGCGAGGTTACTCCTTCCTTTTGTGTCTTTTTAGGAGTCCAGAGCAGCTGCTAATACATTCTGAAATTAGGATGCCGAATGGCTTCTGGATAATTATCAGTGTGGGGGCTTTCATCTAAGATTGGCTGGGTTGTGAACTCGGGTGTCAAAGGTTGGTTCTGTGCAGCTTTCTGCACTTCAGGCTTGCACATGAACACAAGAGTGTTTTAAGAACACCACTAGCCGTGTTGTTCTTGTTCACGTGCTAAATAATATCACACATACAGCTAGCAAGATTACACAATATCTACACTTTTTAAAGAGAGGTGTTAAAATGGACAAAGCATGAGGTGCCAAATAAATGTGCGGCAACAACAATTTATACTCAACAGATCACAAGTACAGTAAAACAGAGTTTAATATCGCAGATACCAAAATAACAACTAAAACAGACACCGTAATGACTTATTTGTATTTGAATACACATCACAACCCAATGATAAATAGAATCACAAATACGACATGCTTATGTTGACCAGTACTGCTCACAGGAAGTCAGCGTTGACATAAAGTTTGAGACTCAAAGGGGTTATTTCTATGGCAAACTGGTCCGTTTACAGCAGGGGTGCCCACACTTTTTCTGCAGGCGAGCTACTTTTCAATTGACCACGTCGAGGGGATCTACCTCATTCATATATATCATTTATATTTATTTATTTATGAAAGAGACGTTTTTGTTAACAAGTTAAAGGTGTTTAATGATAATACAAGCATGTTTAACACATATAGATTCCTTTCTTTCATGAAGACAAGAAAATAAGTTGGTGTATTACCTGATTCGGATGACTTGCATTGATTGGAATCAGACATTGGTGATGATAACGTCCACATTTTCAAATGGAGAGAAAAAAATACCACGGGAAAGTGGTTGGTTTTTGGCATCTTATTTGTCCAGCTTCCATACTCGTTTTTACACACTTCACAAGAAACATATTGACGGCAAACTCCGTGTCTTGCTAGCTTGTGCACGCCAGCTTTCTGAGACTCTTATTTTGTTAGCGCAGGCAGGATGAAGCAGCACTTTTATTGTGACGATAGGAACTGTGCAGTCGGTCTTTATAGAGTTTTGACGGCAGGTACGGTGTGAGAGTGTTGAAATAAAAAGTGTTTCTCAACTAATTTTTTCTTAATAATCTCACATGACCCTCGAGTGCCGTGAATGTCAATAAAGTGACGTATTGGTGAAGATTGATGAGCGCTCATTTTTAGGTCTATTTTTTTTTAAATCCCTGGCTGGCGAGCACTGACACATCCTCCACGATCGACGTAATGGGCACCCCTGGTTTACAGTATGTTGATGTGATATGAAAATTACTTTAAAAAAGTAATTATAGTTACTTGTTACTTTACCAAAAAGTAACTGAATTACTAACGGAATTATGTTTTAATAAATGTCATTCATTACTAGGGAAAGTATTTAATACATAACTTAAAAAAAACAACTTCAAATATTTGGCATATGCAGTTGAGAGACGTTTCATATGAGAGCACAGTGTGCATGTGTGTTTGCTTTTAACAGGCGGGGCCTGTTGCCTAGTGACGTGTGACATCGAGGGTCTCATCGGAGCTATGTTTGTTAGCTTTAGCAGTTAGCAGCGGCAGTTTGTCGTCTCTGACGCCAGCTCTTTTGAATCTTTTCACGGGTTGATAAAGAGATTGAACGCGCTTCGACGGTTGTCATATATTCTTGTCAACAAACAGTGTATTGTTTGGATGGCAAGTTTGTCACTTCAATCATTGCTTGTTCATTATTGTTGTCTGCTGTGTCAGTGTGATGTTGCCTCAAGGGCATTTTAGTGCAGAGCTGCTTGTTGCTTTCACGAGTAAAAAGATATTTCCTGCATTTCACTTGCTGCGCTTATGACATGTTGACATAAAAATACATCAAAGGTAGCGCGGCACGTTGACACAAACATAAAAGTAATTAGATTACTTGTGAGTCATTACCAGTAAAAGTAACAGCTTTACACACCATTATTATATAACGCTTTTATTACGAACACTAGTTGTAGGTATGTTGTTAATGTTGCTAAAATAAATGCAGTGTTTTCCATATATTAACACTTGTGGTGGACTGCAACACACATACGCACGCACACATATGGTGATATGTGTGCTTCAATATCCTGCAATCACGTTCCAAAAAACGTAACTTAAAATTAAGAGTTTGAGGTTTGAGCAGCAGTCCTCCGTAGTTAGTCCACATGAACTCACACAGTAGTGTGTGTGCTGCAGGACACTCATTGCGGAGGATGCGTTCGTTCCGTTAAAATCTCATTTGATAAACGTTTGCACAAGTTCGCTTTGCTAATTGATGTAATAAAAGAAAAAGAAAATCTGTTAATACTAATTACAATAACACAGATTTGTTTTGAAATATTTGTATCATTTTTTTAGCCCTTCTAAAGAAAATGTGTATGCATCATCGCTGATTGTCTGATGTCATATTCACACCGCTTTGGCCACACCGCTCGGCCTGCCCCCACTGCCACAAGTTTATTGGCAATCAGCCACTTAGTAAAGAAAAAGAGTTGGTTCTTTATTCGAATCCCTGGGAACGAATCCCGTCTCACAGGAAATGACGTAGCTCAGTCTAATGACTGAGCTCAAAAGCAGACATGCTAATTTTTTGGAAGAAGAATTGTTGATTGATGACTGTGGCGTTCTTAGTGTCATAGTGTGTGTAGTTAGTATGTTCCAATAGCAGCAGAAGTGCACTTTTTGGAGAGCTGTATTTTCAGTTTTGGACTGATTTTATTTAACACTATATTATTATTTATACACCTATAGTGATCACAGAGACAGGTTCCCCCGCGACCCCGAAGGGAATAAGCGGTAAAATAAAAGTGAGCTTTTGTTAAACCAAATATTGTGTTTTTTTCCATATACAACAACCTATCTGGAATCGATAAGGAATCGGTTCGATAAGAGGATTTGATAATGGGCTCGAACTCGATAATTTCTTATCAAACATCATCCCTAACCATACGTCCTCTTTTCACCGGACATGTCCTCTTTTGCGGAGCTGTCAGGGCAGAGTTTCTTAAATGCCTCAAATGTCCGGTATTTTGAGTTAGGGTTGCGTGTATTTTCAATGTACGTTCAGGATTAAGAAGGGGTTAAAAACAAAACAAATTGTGTGTGCAGCAGCATTGGTGAGGGAGGGGCAGAGACAGAGAGAGAGAGAGTTATGATAAACGCGCATGCGTCGCCGGGCTCTGCTTTTTATCCATAGATTTATCACATTTAATTTTTTATTATCTATAGCAGGGGTGTCAAAAGTGTGCCCCGGAGGCCATTTGCGGCCCACAGCTAATGTTTTAAAGGCCCACGGCACATTCTAAAAATACTATTAAAATAAACAAAAACATAACCAAAGTGAAATAAAAAAGCTTAAAGGTTAAATGTAATTTAGAAAAAGTTGCAATGTTGACTAATAAAACAAAGCTGTTTTTTTTTCTTTCAAACTGTCATTGCTCAAAACATAATATTGAATCAAAATCAATGTTATTATGAATTATTGACCTATCCAAGGTTCCGATTACTTCACATCAAATATTCCACTAAGAAAAATATTTTTGGTGGAAGATTTTGCAAATTTGGTAAATAAATAACCCCAAAATTTATATTTTGTTGTTTTCTTACTGTATCGAAAATGAACCGAACCGTGACCTCTAAACCGAGGTACTTACCGAACTGAAATTTTTGTGTACCGTTACACCCCTAGTCACTCAATACTTAAAACACGGGTAATGTCGGGGCTATCTTACAGCGCAATTTGTAGAACAACCTATGCCGTGGTTTCCGCACATCGGAACTCAGTTCCAAAAGAGAGGTATTACCCAGAATGTGACAAAGAACAAATCTAATGGTGACATGAGCACACTACTATACATGAAACAAGCATGCCTCAGCCCGGCTTTTCTGTTTTCAAATGTTTGCTAGGCCTTGGTGACCGATAATTTGTGTTTACAAGGGCCAAGCCGTAGAAGATGGATGGATGATGGCAGTACTAACAGGGCCGAGGCGAGCTCTTGCTCAAGCAGCCCAGCTGAAAAGAACAACAAAGGGAGCTGTTGTCTTACTTCCTCCACATCGCCACGAACTTGTGAACAGACACGAAACCCGTCCTGTCGCCTCCAGTCGAGCAGAACAATGGCATCTTCCAGTAGAGGGGACACTCGCAGGCCTGCGGGGACACTTTTTGTTGTTATTGTGCAAATGCTAAAGCGTTAGAACAGCAGCACAATGGCGCTAGTGAAATCTTGCATCACTTGATGACTTCCCCGAGGAAACACTTGAGGCTTCCCTCAAACCACGGCACACTCCTCAGGGAAGGCGAGTTCATATTTTAAGGTATGAAAAGGAGTAAACATTTGGGGCGGTATGAAAACTTTGCAGGGTGGCGTGCTGCAAAAATCCCTCTCACCTTGGCAACCTGCCCCATGTCTTCAATGGTGGCCCTTTCATTGGGGAATTGGCAAAACGTCGCCTCGACTTTGGAAATGAGGCTGTCGATGTTGAGGTTGGCTTGGGGCCGACCCAACGGGAAGTAGAACTTTGGAATGCTTTCGCTCAGAGGGTTGGTGACGGGCTGCTCTGTCCTCACCTGTGCCTGATGCAAAAAAAAAACAACACACAGACGTGAGGTGTTAGCCACTGACTATCACATGCTAATAACGCTTTGAACAGAGCTGCTAACACTTATCCAGTCCATTAAATGCAGTAATTAGTCATACAAACCCATGAGCCCTAATTTAGTACAAGGTGTTTTAGGAGGCTTTTATTTGTATATAATATTTTATAACAACATTTTTATTTCATTCAAAAATTTCAAAATGACTAAATATGATATTTACTTTCTTTATCATTTGTAAATACACATTACAATATCATACCAGAATGACAATCAGGAAATACACATGCGGTCCCTTCCAAGGTTTCTTGTTGTTCCCATTGGGTTGAGTTTTTTCTTACCCTGATGTGGGATCTGAGCCAAGGAAGTCGTTGTGGCTTTTGCAGCCCTTTGAGACATTTGTGATTAAGGGCTATATAAGTAAACTTTGATTGATTGATGATACTATTATATAATAGTCTTGAATTAAAAAAAATATGTTTATATTTTTTTTCTATTCGTTAAAAAATATTACATAAAAATATTAATAAATATTCGGACCGAGAAAGTGACGATTACCCCATTAATTTGAGCGAGGATGAAAGATTCGTGGATGAGGAACGTGGGAGTGAAGGACTAGAATGCAGTGCAGGACGTATCTTTTTTCGCTCTGACCGTAACTTAGGTACAAGGGTTCATTGGATTCCACACTTTCTCCCTTTTCTATTGTGGATCACGGATTTGTATTTTAAACCAGCTCGGATACTATATCCTCTTGAAAATGAGAGTCGAGAACGCGAAATGGACATTCACAGTGACTTTTATCTCCACGACAATACATCGGTGAAGCTCTTTAGCTACTGAGCTAACGTGATAGCATCGGGCTCAAATGCAGATAGAAACAAAATAAATAAACCCCTGACTGGAAGGATAGACAGAAGATCAACAATACTATTAAACCATGGATATGTAACTACACGGCTAAAGGCCTACTGAAAGCCACTACTACCGACCACACAGTCTGATAGTTTATATATCAATGATGAAATCTTAACATTGCAATACATGCCAATACGGCCGGGTTAACTTATAAAGTGCCATTTTAAATTTCCCGGCAAACTTCCGTTTGAAAACGTTTCGATATGATGACGTTTGCGCGTGACGTCACAACAGCAACGGAAGTATTCGTACCCAATGTTATTAATATTAATAAAAAATACAATTATACATATAATATACATTATTCAATACATAATTCATTATGGCAGTGGTGTTATAAATAATGATAAATGGGTTATACTTGTATAGCGCTTTTCTACCTTCAAGGTACTCAAAGCGCTTTGACAGTATTTCCACATTCACCCATTCACACACACATTCACACACTGATGGCGGGAGCTGCCACGCAAGGCGCTAACCAGCACCCATCAGGAGCAAGGGTGAAGTGTCTTGCCCAAGGACACAACGGACGTGACTAGGATGGTAGAAGGTGGGGATTGAACCCCAGTAACCAGCAATCCTCCGATTGCTGGCACGGCCACTCTACCAACTTCGCCACGCCGTCCCCAATTATTAGTTCAATTATTTTTTGTCAAAAGCATGGGAACTACTTCAGCTTTACGGATGCCATGTCTACTTTGTGGTAAAAACGTCAACTGTGACACATGATCAGTCATAACAGCACAAACCGTTTTCTTTTTCCTAAAATATCGTTAGTTCGTTTGGGGGAAGGTGTTTGTTTATTTAAGTGGATGGTGGACACTGAGCAAAGGCAACTCACTATATGAACACGCTTGACCAGACAACATGAGCTGGTTTGGCTTCTGAAAAGTCTTCATCCACTCACACTTCATGTTCTCTCAGGTTGTTTTTAAACAGCTAATAAAACAGCCAGCTGCTGTTCTGTTAAGATGTCTTCACTTGCAGAGAGGATTGAGAAACGACCATCATCAGCAATGACACTGCAAACAAGGTTTCACAACATGAGGTAACCCTGCACAATCTATTGCGCTGTAGCAAAAGTGACACCAAAACATTGGACACAGGCTTCAGTCTGATGCACTGACTCTAATTCAACATTTGCAAATAAGCTCAAGGTGTCCATACAAGCAGGGTGACCTAAGTGAGTTATTGGCATTTAGATTTATGAAGTTCTTAAACCGTTCTTTACATATGCCAACAGTTTTTGCAGACGCAGCAGGAAAAACCACATGCCACGAATAATATGACGGGGTTTATCCACAGACCCTTTATAGTGCTCCAGCAGCAGCACACAGATTGACAAGCCATCGGAATATCATTAGTAACTGGGCTGTTCCTGGAAGTTTACGTCTGGGTTAGAGTTTGTTTGAGGCCTGAGCAGTAACCACAAAAAGCAGCAAATTAAGTGTTTTTAACCACATCAGATGTATAGCACTGACTACCAATGAAGGAGGTTATTGGATACAAATATCTTGACTCATGGCCAAGTCCTTGGCAAACTCCAATGGATGGTTTCCATCTTGGGCTCACAATTAAAAAGCTGTTGGGCCTTGAAACTGACAAATGTGAAACCAGAGTGTGCGGCGACGTGAAACGTAGTATCCAAGACGAGATGACATTCTGATGCTGCAAGGGATGTTCGTTGATCTCAATGATCATCTCATAGCCAAAGACTATTTACGAGATTGTAGAGATGCCATGTGCCCTCTAGGTTTACAGCTTTGGGGTTGCGAGAATTACGTCATAGTATGACAATAATGTGATTGCTCCTCATCAGTTATACAGTAGAATCCAGCTAAAGTACTCGTGGACAAATGGGTGACCCCCACGAATGGAGAAAACCCGGACTGGACCTGGACTATTTTAAAATATATCCAATGCAGCCACTCAGGCAAATCATAAACACTGGCTAGCAACTAGCACCGCTGATCACTAGTTGGCGACTAATGCAATAATCGCTACCTAGCAGCTAATACCGCTAACCGTTTATATATTAGCCAATAATATCATTGTTTATTCATGTTTTTATTTTAAAGATACAGTGAGTAGGGTGACCATGCTACTGCAATTTCTAACATTTACATTGCAGTGTGTTGAATCAATGTTAATGTGTATTTAAAGACATTTAAATTTGTGGGAAAATCGTGAGGGGACTATAAAAATAATATCCCAAAAAGTTCACGACTCCCCTGCAATAACTCTGCGGACTTCTACCAAAAGTATTCGGAGTAGGAATGGCCGATACGATACAGCCTAACATTTTAATCGCAATATTTAATTGCAGCCTCCTGCGATATATACCAAAATATATTATTTGGTATAGAAAACGGGTTACAAAGGCTCCTAATTTGGCTGCTGATGAATGAATGAACATATTGTGTCATTTCCTGTTGCATTATTTTTATATTGTACTTGTTAATTTACTGATAATATCTGGTTCTACAACATAGTTTATCTACACTTCTTTTAAAATGTAATAAGCACCTATTATTTTGTTGTTTGAATACTTTACATTAGTTTAGGTTCTGGGTGAAACTACAAATGTAGGCATTGTTCCAATATCAAGTAGTTACAGGGCCAGTATACTATTAGCTCTGATTTAAATCCCTTGATTTCTTCCATTAAAGGAGGACTTTAAAGGCAGAAGTTGACTTGTTTCCGAAGTTAGCAAACAGTATCAAAAACGACAAATTATTTTTTTCTTCAATCAAATCATTGTAATATTGACTATATACAGCTCTTATACCTGGTATTACAGTCTATATTTGTATTGATCCACCCTTTTGTTTACATTCAAGTGCGCTAGCTTGCTGTTTGCGGTTAGCATGGCTTGGTGTACCCTCCTATGGTGTGTAGTGTAGCATGTTTACTTATCCTCGTCCTGCAGGGACTAGGAAAGTGGCTTTGCACTGTAGGGGGACGCTCCATTGCGTTGAAGAGGCGTTATTTTGCTTGTCGCTGACATTTTTTGGGACACAAAAACACAATTGACTCAACATGCATTATAACGAGACAATGATAGTAATAAAAGCTCTATCCTTGACCAAATTCAAATCATTTTAGCGCATTTTGTCTATATCGCGCATCCCTAGACCCCCAAAAAGTGTAAACAACCTAAGTTTATAGATACACCACAAGAGCTGGTGTCACCATGTGAAATAATAATTCAAAGCAAGGAAACTAAATTTGCAAGTTGAATACTGGGCGTAGATTACCGGAGACAATTACAAAGGGATATCAAAAAGGAGACATGAGTGAGTCAACAGTTTTATGCTGGGACCTAAGTAAGGTCCGTGCTCTCATTGGCTGACATTCCAGTCTGTTTTTGGCCTTCAAACTCATGTAACACCTGACAACAAGTCGCCAACTGTAAACACGGCAGAGGGTACACAGCGTGAAAATGATGTATGCTTCTGATCCTCTGTGCTTGCTCTGCTCTGGGTCAGAGTCAGTAATGGCTATAAAAGGACATAAACCTCCGTGCTGACTGTACCCCCCCCCCCCCCCCCCAACACCCATTCTAACCACTCGCAGAGCGCCTGGTTCTTGGACTCACTAAGCCCCATGACATTTTACACATTCTCAATTGATGCGGCCTGAAGCGAAGACAGCGGAGCTGGCATTCCGCGCAAGGTTCCGCCGCCCACTGAATGTGCACAGGGCCTTAGGAACACCTGTGCCATTGGCCAGCTAATACGCACAGTTTCCCCTCAGCATCATATTGAAGGTGGAGCACTGGCCCCCTCGACGGTAACGTAAAAATTGTATGGTCTTTATAGAGCCAGAGCACAACAAAAGTCACTTAAGGACGCATTTACTACAGAACAGGTCATACTGTGTCTTTTACAAACAAAATAAGCATATCTCAGTCATCATAAATGACAGGTCCTTTGTGTATTTACGTCGTCATGCATTACGTAATTTTTACGCAGGAAGAAGCGATTTTGTTAAGACAACGGCGAGGAACGATTGACTTTGTCAAAATTACCCCCACACCAGGGGTGTGCAAAGTACGGCCGGGGGGTATTTTTGGCCCAGGGCATTTTTATAGGCTTTGGCATGTTCTAAAAATAAAATTAATTATTGAGAAATGTTAGTAGATACTAAACAACTGTTTAATGTACTTTTATGTCACCTATAAAACAATGCTTTTCTCAGATAGCAGCTTAGCATACATATATTGAGCTACATTGTATTGGTTTTTGAAAAAAAAAAAAAAAAAAAAGTATTGACGTGGCCCCACTGCACTCTTCAGTTTTTCTGTACACAACCCGTGGTGGAAAAAGCTTAAACACTCCTGCTGTAAACTTAGTGGTCCCACTGAACCATATGGTGACAGGAACTGTTGGAACGTACATCTGTGGGACAAACACACAACAGGAATCCACAATAAGAGGCCACTACGCTCATACTAACCCCGGCCTGTCCTTGCTGGAAAGCTTTAAGCCTCTTCTTGAAGCGCGAGGGCAGCACAAAGTCACAGCCTCGCGCCAGCAAGGCTAGCTCTTTCCTCAGGTCAGGGTCCTGACGCAGAGACAGCTCCCTCATCCTCATCCTCGCCAAGCACACCACCACGGGGAAGACATATAAACAAATCCACAGCGGTCCACACAAGTCTGGCTTTGTTGTTGTTTGGCAGTAAAAAGTTGTACGTATCCCCGCGATTGTCCTCTGTCAAGACTCAAGAGAGAGAGAGAGAGAGAGAGAGAGCAGCTTAATGCAAGGGAGCAGCTGCTACTGTGACTCCCTCTCTCATTCCGGATCGGGTCGCACAATCTCAACTCTTCTACACAACACAACACAAGCACACAGAGTGCACAGGGGCAAAGAGAGTGCTCTCCTCAAAGCTGTCGGGGAGATAAGGAGTGACAGGACATCTCACTCCCTGTACATATTGGGGATGGGAGGGGTGTATGAGCACGAGAGCTGCCCTTTCCACTTTGCATTCCTCAGGGATGTAAGCACCCTTTGAGACAAAACGAGGAAAATTGAGAGAAAAAAGAGGAACATTTCTATCCGCACGAACACCTCCGTTGCAAACCCCGTAAGAAATTTCATGCACTTGGGTGCATTTCTACACAATATTTTAACTTCAGATTTATTTTCATCTACCAACCTCTTTTGGCTCTTTTTGGCCCATGTAATGTACCACAAAATGTTTAGTTTTTTTTAGTACCGTATTTTTCGGACTATAAGTCGCTCCGGAGTATACGTCGCAACGGCCGAAAACGCACAATAAAGAAGGAAAAAAACATACGTCGCACTGCAGTATAAGTCGCATTTTTGGGGAAATTTATTTGATAAAATCCAACAGCAAGAATAGACATTTGAAAGGCAATTTAAAATAAATAAAGAATAGTGAACAACAGGCTGAATAAGTGTACGTTATATGAGGCATAAATAACCAACTGAGAAGGTGCCTGGTATGTTAACGTAACATATTATGGTAAGAGTCATTCAAATAACTATAACATATAGAACATGCTATGCGTTTACCAAACAATCTGTCACTCTCGATCGCTAAATCCCATGAAATCTTCCTCCCCGGTGTCGCCTCTGGTATGCGCCGTTTCCTTTCTTTCTGCTGCTTGGTTGCCGTTCCCTGCTGCATATTTCACTATGTCCAGCTTGTAATCTGCAGTATATGATTTCCTTTTCGGTGCCATTTTAGTTCAGCCCTTCTCAGTTTTTATAAGTTACCGCCAATGTTGATGTGATCCATTTTAATAGCTACGGCAGTAGCATATAGCAGTTAGCATCCCATGACCCACAATGCACTTCTGCCATGACCCTCCCCCACCAAATTCTTATTGGTTGACGTGAGTGACGATGGCTGCCATTTGCTTCGTCTCTTACGCGAATGAGATAAATATTATTATTTGATATTTTACGGTAATGTGTTAATTATTTCATACATAAATCGCTCCGGAGTATATGTCGCACCCACGGCCAAACTATGAAAAAAACTGCAATTTATAATCCGAAAAATACGGTAGATCATTTACTAGCATTATCATCATTGAAAATGTGATGTAAAGTTCTGTAACATGCATGCACAGAACTCAGAAAACATACCTGAGATTATAGCTTCATGCTTTTTTGTAGTTAAAATAAATCAGATCACAAATGCCGTTTCCCATCATTTATTTCCTTGAGGAAAATCTTACATTTCGCAAAGCCAGGCTTCTCAATCTTGTCAAACACAATAATTTAGTTGTGTTTTATCCAGCCAGGACCAGCGCAGGGGATTTTAAGTCCTGCATCAATTTTCGTAACATCAGACTTCCAGTTAACACTCGTCAAGTTCGTCCTCTGTTTACGTTGCGCTTACAACTATGATCCCGCCAAATCTGAATACTACGTGTTCCCCCTTGTCTTAGCCATAAACACTGAGGTTGGCACGTTCACGTCCATTAAGTGGTGCCTCATTTCTCCGTCAGGCAGCCTAAGGGAGGAGGTCCAAGTCGAAACGAAGTGAGCAAATTAACCACGAGAATGTGAGATAAAAAAATAGATAAAATAAGTTATATAGTGGATGTCATAAAACCTAGCCAGAACTTACGTATAATTACTTCCCTCAATGAAACACGTTTTACATACTGTAAGCTGATGCGCCGGAACGTGCAAATATATCAGAAAACATATTCTTCTTTATATACACAGGCAAAATAACATAAAAAGAGATCTTGTGGAACAGCATCTTGGAAGTAAACAAACATTTGTCGCATCTGCGTAACGTCACTGCCAGCAAACGCCGAGGGTTGATGACGTCCGAGTTCTTAGGGGCGTATTTTCAACACTTCGCCATGGTATTTTTATTGATATTTCCTTAAAAACGCGGGAGTGACGCACAATAAATGTTTAAAACCACAGATTTTCGTAGAAAATGTAAGTCCCTGATTCCTGCATGCTTGTGGAAGTTAAGCAAAAACACCTCACCACCGTGTCCAATCTAAGCATGCACCTTCACGCCACCATGACACGTTGCTCGGCCTTGCTAGTTTACACCAAATGCTTCATCACACTTTGTCCAAGGTCAAATTCAAGCCCTTTCCGGATGAGTTTTATAGTGTTCTTAAGGATTTTTTTTAAACATAACACCTTGTTATTCCTGAGCTCATTTTTATTACAAAAACAAATGGGCAAAGTGTTGAAATGTAGATACAGTGGACTGTGCTTATCTTGATGCCCCTTGGGCGGGCGGGCTGACTGACATCAACATAAGCTCTTGTTGACATGAGCTGTACTCCACATAGCTCAAATTTGAACTTAATGAAAAAGACTGAAAATAAGCCAGGGGCCTGGGGGCCACTGGTCAAGGGCGGTGTCCTGGTGGGGGGACAACAAATGGACAAGAAACCCCATTCAGAGATGTTTTAGTGTTTAAAGAATTGAAAAATGATCAACAGAGTTTACATAAATACATACCCCATTCATCCAAATGAATCATTATGTCTGTTTCAGTCACTATGGTATTTAGTCACTACAGTAATTACAACTTGTGTTCACATCCACAGGAACCACATGGGTTAGCCTACTCTATACAGTATTTACAACCTTAAGAGTTTTCACTTCACAGCCACAGATGGTTCATCTACTTATTTACATTATTTACACATTACTTTGGTTCATTCACACATTACTTTGGCATTTTTGCTTTGATGGCTCTAACATGAGCCTTCCTGGCAAATTTCTGAGCAGCTTTCATTTTCCTTTTTGGTTTTGCTTTAGTGGATTCTGCCTTGGATTTTATGGCCAATTTCTGTCTCTTTGACTACCTCTCCACTTTTAACGCCTCCAAATGCAAAAATCATAAAGAGTACAAACAATGTTTATTCTATTAGCTAACTTCCTTTATCTGAATAGCCATTTGTGATTTATAGCATGAAATAAACATATTGCAGTCATGTTTATGTTTCAAAATGATTTCTATTCAATGTCAAAATATAAACAGCCATTGTCTTGTTCTAAAACACCAATGAAAATGAAATGTAGCATTTAGACAGGCTATACTGTAGTAAAAGTCATCACATGTCTGCCACAATCATGTGTGTTCTTAAATGTGTTTTTCACGTCTTCCATGTCAAGAGCAGTTTTGATTTGGGCTTACATGGTAAACAACTCAAATTAATGTTTTGGGCATTGTTTTATCCAGACGCATACGTTTGTCCAAAAGTGGCCAAGTAGATGTATTGAGGGTTTCCTGGACATCGTCGCTAAAAGAACAATCTAAGGAAGAGAATCCCTCTGCCATCTTCCAGTAGTTTTTTTAAATATATAAATCGCCTGCTTGAATATCCCTCTGCTCTTCTCCGACTCTCTCATCGTCATTTGGGATGTCTGTTGTGATTTCCCTGCCTGGTTCCATGACCCGCCCTATCTTGCCTCTGATTGGCCTGTCCCTAATGTTTTGCCTTAATCTTAACCAATCGTGACTCATTATAGTAAATGGATTTTCTTATACGTAAACCAACCAATCATCAAAGATTTTTCCCGCATATTTTGTCCCCTGCCCGTGGAGTTGCACTAGTGCATTTCTCTCTTTCTCTTCTCCCTCTCCCTCTGCTACATGGGTCTAAAAATAGCTAAGCTACGGAAATCACTAATTGTTTAAAAAGTAACAAAGCTACTACCAAGCTACTGGGAAATGTAGTCAAGCTACGACGCTACGATTTATAAGTTATCCATTTTTAATGGAAAACCGTAGTTTTTACCACTGCAGCCGTAAACCGGAATGGATTATTAAAAACCGTACTCATTAAGTGAAAACCGTAGTTGTTGGCAGGTATGGGAAAGAGACGGATGAAGAATTAACACACATTGTAGGTCGGAAAAAACAAAGAAAAACGGAAAATTATTTGAAAAATATTTATACAGAGAAAAAAAAGAGGGATTTCCGACTATAGACGGAAAAATCACATGCCTGTATAATGTTTGTTAAATAAATGCAAAAATATTTACATTTATTTGTGCAATACATATTTAAAGTCAAAGCAAAATAATTTTGTACATGTGTCAATTTTAACTGCATTATGCTTACGTATGGTACTTTTTAGAAAATTTTATTTTATTAGCGCAGTCAGACCGGCTGTTGCACACAGTGCTGTTATTGTCAAGGGGAGAAATGTGCTGTTATGAGCTTGACGAGTGCGGAGACAAATTGAGGCTGTAAAAAATTTAAACAATTAAAAATAGAGATCTTCTTAAGTAGGGACTGCCATCCTGTTTGTACATTGATCTTGCATCGACGATGTCGTTCACAACAACAAGCAGATGAAATTTGTTGTGTGGCTGTATGGATTTTTTTTTGCTAGCTAGCTTAGATTTGTAGTTTAGCCGCTGTTTCAAGTAGCCGTCTCGACATTGTTTAAAGTAGTTCAGGATGGGGCGGTTGAGTGTTTCGGGTATGAATGCGCGGTCCAGGACACATTATTTTACCAAACAAATGTTCTTCTCCTCACAAAGACAGCATTTCAGTCGCATTTTTGCCAATTTCCCTGATATTCTGCATTCAACTGTGGAATCCGTTTTATTAGCTAATTCTATGATTCTGTCCACTGTTACGTTAACGTGAAAATCATTACTATTACTCTACATTCACAATTGAAGTTAAAAAGTGGCTTTGGAGCAATCAAAGCTGCTCACACGGTCACTAAGGTGGGCATTATGTTTGACACATCAACTTAATGTGCATTATATTTATCCATGAAAGCATTTTTGTTGTAAATTGTGAGTTGTGTCAGTTAAAATCATGGTTGTTTTTACAAATGATGACAGATGTGAACAAAAGCATGTATTGTCTGTGTGAGATGATGTAAATGAGGTGTGGTTGTATTGTATATTAAGTATGTGTCAATGAAAGGCCATTTTATGACTTTTCTTAATTTGATTACATGCTATAGTATGATTTTTTTTGGTCATAATTGTATTGCATGATTTTTGTATCCCTTTAATTTAGGTAGCCAGGGACTGCAGATGGAAATGAGCTATTTAGCTATAATCTGGTACAGAACATTCCGTAATTTCCGGACTATAAGCCGCTACTTTTTCCCCTCGTTCTGGTCCCTGCGGCTTATACAACGGTGCGGCTTATTTACGGCCTGTTCTTCTCCGACACCAACGAAGAGGATTTCGGTGGTTTTAGTACGCAGGAGGAAGACGATGACACAATGATTAAAGACTGACTTTTCATATACCGGTAGGCTGGTTATTTTGATAACGTACAGGCGAGCACTTTGTATTACTTTGCACCGTTGTATTATTTGTACTCTGCACGAATGCTGTTCGCCATGTCAAAGATGTGAAAGTTTGATTGAATGATTGAAAGATTTATTGTTAATAAATGGGACGCTTTGCGTTCCCAAACAGTCATCTCTGTCCCGACAATCCCCTCCGTGGTAGCAGGAACCCTATATACTACGGTAATTACACATCAAAACCCTGCGGCTTATAGTCGGGTGCGGCTTATATATGGAGCAATCTGTATTTTCCCCTAAATTTAGCTGGTGCGGCTTATAGTCAGGTGCGGCTTATAGTCCGGAAATTACGGTATCTGTCTTTAAGCTTAATGTTTCTGTGCATTGTCCCTTCAAATAAAGACTAAACTATTTGACCTTACTTTTTTTTTACTGAGTTTAGTGATTAGTGATAAGACATACTAGTGCGGTGTCAAATAAAACGTAGCAACCACGGTGAGATCCCAAACTTCAAGAAGACATGGACTTGTTTTCACTCATCTGTTTCACCGTTACAAGCTCAGGAATTTGCATGTACGTTGCACTCGTTCATCCTTTTTTTCCGATAATATTTTTATGATCACGGGAAGCCGAAATCGAGATTAAAATTTGATAAATTGTCCAGCCTTAGCGAGTTGTATATTACAGATTAGAATGCATATAAAAAGAGGGATCATAAATGACAGGTAAAAAATTGTAAAATAGTGCAGTTTCCCTTTAAGCGTTCACCATGCAACAACAATAAAACACTTAGTCACCAAACACCCAAAGCAGAGTTGCAGCTTGTTTCATGTATATTTTTTTAGCAGATCTACTTTGGATTAGTTTGAGTCTTTTTAGAAAATCCTACATACCAAAATATCCGCCGCATCCTTAGATTTTTTAGTATGTGGCCCGAGGTGGAACAAGAATGGACACGGCTGCCTGACAGTGAAGTGTGGAATGTTATTAAAGCAGTCGTATTATTTCCAACATTGTCTGTATAGGCATGGATGTCAAAAACAAGAGACACATGAACTCTCTGTGACAGCCAAGCTATCAGAACGAAGGTTTCTCAAGGCCAAATTAGTGTACGACAATTCAGCAGACATACATTAATTTATAACATACATATAACTACTCTGCTTCCCATATTATGCTGCTTTTTGTTTTGTCTCCCTTGTGCGAGTTCGGGCTGCCAGCTGCTCAACATCTTATTATAGTTGATGGTCGACGGTGGAGGAGGAGGAGGGGACGGGGGGGAAGAGGCACGTCAAATTCAAAGAATGATGTCCGAACCAGTCGGCGGCTGTTAAAAGCATCAGGCGAGCGTTGTTAGGGGCGGTCCAAGAAGCAGGCGTCATCAAACAAAAAACATCCCCTTTGCCTCAGTATTGTCCCAAAAGACGGCAATTACAACAATTCTTTGCCAAGTTGCTGATGTGACACGCCCCGCCTTCCAGCGTGCAAAGGAAAGGCCCAAAAAGCCTGCTCACAGCAGCCACGTAAACAATGCAGTGCTCATTTAATGACCAACAGTGAGCGGTGATCTCACAATATTTTTTAGATGACAGGATGACAAAGAGCGTTGTTTCTGCACTTCCTGTTATCCCTCACGCAGATGCGGGGAGAGCTTGATAAGCTGTTAGTATGACGGCTTTTCACGCAGGCCTTTCTTTTTAATGCTAATCAATTCAAGCCATACGTGGAGAGGAATGCTCGAAAAACAACACGAGGAGATCACATGAAACTGTCAACTCGGGTGTGTTTGTTTCGGAGCAAACTAAATCTGAAGTCTGCACTGTAAACACAGGTAGCTAGTGGACATAATGATGTTGCTTTACATTAGTATAACCATGATATGAGCCGAAAATAAGGATAAAAACTTCACAGAGTACTTCATTATGAATACCTGCACAATATAACGAGGTCCAATCTGAGTCTATAGACTGTAGGAAATAGAAAAGAGTCACTTCCAGGGTCAAACTGTCGCCGCTATAAAACCTGTATAAGCAATATGCAGGTGTAAAAATAAGTAAACTACTGTTATCATTACCATTAAATCCAATAAAACACTCACCTTAAACATTAATATGCTTTATGAATCAGGTTCTGTGGCATTTGTGTCACAAGTGTAAAAAAAAAAGGTATCGACTGGAGAGATGTACGATAATATCGGCCTGCCGATATTATCGGCCGATATATGCGTTAAAATGTAATATCGGAAATTATCGGTATCGGTTTTTTTATTATCGGTATCGTTTTTATTTTTTATTATTATTATTATTTATTTTTTTTATTAAATCAACATAAAAAACACAAGATACACTTACAATTAGTGCACCAACCCAAAAGACCTCCCTCCCCCATTTACACTCATTTACACAAAAGGGTTGTTTCTTTCTGTTATTAATATTCTGCTTCCTACATTATATATCAATATATATCAATACAGTCTGCAAGGGATACAGTCCGTAAGCACACATGATTGTGCGTGCGGCTGGTCCACTAATAGTACTAACCTTTAACACTTAATTTTACTAATTTTCATTCATTACTAGTTTCTATGTAACTGTTTTTATATTGTTGTACTTTCTTTTTTATTCAAGAAAATGTTTTTAATTTATTTATCTTATTTTACAAATTTTAAAAAAAAGTACCTTAAGTTCACCATACCTGGTTGTCCAAATTAGGCATAATAATGTGTTAATTCCACGACTGCATATATCGGTTGATATCGGTATCGGTAATTAAAGAGTTGGACAATATCGGAATATCGGCAAAAAGCCATTATCGGACATCCCTAATCGACTGTCAAAATTTAGACATAAAAACAATACAACATGTTAATTTTAAAGTTTGGATGAAGGCTTAATGTAGCACTTAAACATATGAATCACATACATTGGCATTCTTATCACTGGGGTTGTGCGACAGACGATATACATTTGATAGAGATTTTAATACTGTTGTAATATCGCGATAATACATGATGACACATTTTCTCTGTGTCACGCACATTTGACAGACAAGTGAACAGGTGCGTCCTCAACGCAATTTGGCATTCTTGCTATAGCGGCTAATGTTACTCTACAGTGCAAAGCCACTTCTAAATGAGCAATCCTCGCCTCCATGGCGGCAAATAAACTACATTTTAAGCATCATTGTCACTGGAGGACAAAGAATAGCTAAACATGCTGCTAACCACGGTCAATATGCAGACATTAAAACAACAAAACACATTACTTTTAAAGTTCGAATGAAGGCGTAATGCAGCGCCTAAGCCATGTGAGTCACATTCTATGTCATTACTTGACACAAGTGTAAGAAGAAGCTAACCCATCTTGCATAAAAATTGTTTTCCTTAAAACTGAAGCATACAAGCTTTGTGGTTCGACTGCTAAATAGGGGAAACATATCTACTTTAGTTTTGGTTAAGTAGAGATGGGGAAAATGGTCGATTTTCTAATGCATCAGGATTAGGATGTGGATGATTCATGAATCGATGGACAATTCTCCCCCAAATTTTTTTTTCAGACGTTAAAGAAATACAGGCGGTTCTAAAATGCGGCATTATAGCTAATGTTCTCTAAATATTAGTTCTAGATTGGTACTAACTAAACATGGGGGAACCCTTAGATAAAATGTTTGTAACGTTATGTGTTAGAGGAGGGAGGAGGAGAGGATGAGTTGTGCCAGTGTGAATGTGAAGTAGTGAAACAAGCAAATAATAAATTCTTTGTACTCTTCAACAAAAGGATAATGGGAACCGCGTTATAGCAAAGAGTTGCCATTTAAGAAGAAGAAATTAGAATAATAAACAAGGAGACAATAATATCCATACAATGCATCTGCCAACTGGCAATACTTCCAGCAGTATATATGAAGGAGTAGATGGACGACATGTCTTTGAGCCGCAAGTTTATGGTGACTGGGACATGTCTGAACAGTCTGTGGTTTTAGAAGGCACGAAAATGTTATCAAGGATGCCTGCTTGTCAAGTAGAGACGTTTATTTATTTGATCACTTACCAGTTAGCCTCAGTTCTCACGTATCTAGTCTACTATATATACCGTAACTATGCTGTGTGCGTCAACATCCAAAAACCTGATATGACGTAATAACTGCAACATACGTCAGTGGCCAAAGGAAGAGTCTAGTAGACATATTGTTAATTTTATTCATAATTAAATGTAATACATTTGCAATACATACTAATATACAAAATAGAAAAATGGATAAATAATTGTTTTATAATTAACTTGCAATCGTAATCAAAACATGAGGTGACCAAAGATTTCTACTTGTACAGAGAAGTATACATTTTTTATCTTGAGACCAAAATGTTGTCTTAATTTTGCAAGTAATATCTACTGAGCAGCAGCAGTGCCCGGTGGTAGCTTATCTGCACTCTAAAAAGGTTGTCGTGACACCAAGTCACGCTGACCCCCACAATAATATGCACTAAAAGCCATTTCCAGACACGCTAACTTCATTACATTACAGATGCCATTATGAAAGGCAGACTCCTCAAGTTAAATTTACTGTAACTCCTCGCAGTCTTTAACATGCAAGACAACTCGCAATGAAAACATAACCAAAACAGGGTGTTCAAAAACCCATGGCCCCGCCCACACGGGCTTACGGTATCCATCAGTACCAGCGTATGTGGAGGCGGTCCGAGACATGTGAATGAAGTTCCATATTTAGGTGCCAACAGGGGTTTCGGGGAAGGTTGACGACGGGAACATGACGTGAGCAGCTCAGCTGCTTCGCATTGGTGTTCCCAGCAACTGTCATGTTGGCTTGGCGAAACAATCTTTTTGCGGTCGCCAGCGGGAAGACAACATAGACGAGTTGCTACAATTAAGTCGGCGACAGAGACAACAGCTTGGGAAGCCATTCATTATCAAGACACAAAGACTCATGTTGCACTGTTAGCTAGCATGCCGGCTGACAATTTCCTCCCTCCCTAAGTTAGCACATTCATGAGTGTTATATTCTGTGGAGAGCTATTTGTGTGTGTGTAAACAAAGTATTTAATGTTTAATTTATGGTATGTACTTTTCTCAGAGGTTAATCTTAATATTCTCTGAAATATGCCAACAAGTCGTACAATATTCTGGAAAAATAAGCCTTAAAGTAGCAGTAGAGTGGAAAAACAAGTTGACTATTTGCTTATTGTGTGTCATTGTATCCATTAAATCAAGGGTCACCAACGCGGTGCCCGCGGGCACCAGGTAGCCCGTAAGGACCAGATGAGTAGCCCGCCGGCCTGTTCTAAAAATAGCTCAAATAGCAGCACTTACCTGTGAGCTGCCTCTTTTTTTTAAATTGTATTTATTTACTAGCAAGCTGGTCTCGCTTTGCCTGACATTTTTAATTCTAAGAGAGACAAAACTCAAATAGAATTTGAAAATCCAAGAAAATATTTTAAAGACTTGGTCTTCACTTGTTTAAATAAATTCATTAATTTTTTTACTTTGCTTCTTATAACTTTCAGAAAGACAATTTTAGAGAAAAAATACAACCTTAAAAATGATTTTAGGATTTTTAAACACATATACATTTTTACCTTTTAAATTCCTTCCTCTTCTTTCCTGACAATTTAAATCAATGTTCAAGTAAATTTATTTTTTTTATTGTAAAGAATAATAAATACATTTTAATTTAATTCTTCATTTTAGCTTCTGTTTTTTCGACGAAGAATATTTGTGAAATATTTCTTCAAACTTACTATGATTAAAATTCAAAAAAAAAATTCTGGCAAATCTAGAAAATCTGTAGAATCCAATTTAAATATTATTTCAAAGTCTTTTGAATTTCTTTTAAAATTTTTGTTCTGGAAAATCTAGAAGAAATAATGATTTGTCTTTGTTAGAAATATAGCTTGGTCCAATTTGTTATATATTCTAACACAGTGCAGATTGGATTTTAAACTATTTAAAACATGTCATCAAAATTCTAAAATTAATCTTAATCAGGAAAAATTACTAATGATGTTCCATAAATTATTTTTTTAAGTTTTTCTCTTCTTTATTTCGGTTGAATTTGCAATTTTAAAGAGTTAAAATTGAAGATAAACTATGTTTCAAAATTTAATTGTCATTGTTTTCGTGTTTTCTCCTCTTTTAAACCGTTCAATTAAGTGTAAATATCATTAATTATTATTAATAACATAGAGTTAAAGGTAAATTGAGCAAATTGGCTATTTCTGGCAATTTATTTAAGTGTGTATCAAACTGGTAGCCCTTCGCATTAATCAGTACCCAAGAAGTAGCTCTTGGTTTCAAAAAGGTTGGTGACCCCTGCATTAAATCATACCCAATTTTATTTACAATCGGCAAAGTATGTGAAAATACCATCTAAACATCACAAAATGCCACAAATACAGTCCGCCATTTTGAATATTCCGCTCCGAATATCTTTGGCAATTTCCGTAGATTCTACGTCAGTGTAGTAACGCTTCTGCACTCTGACCATATCATCAGACCAGTCATACTGGAAATATGCAAAAATTGGAAAGAGATGTGCTGTTTATCATTCACAATCCTATAAAACAAGCAATAATAAATAGCTAACAATTGAGTCAACAGATCGAGGGTCCTCTGCTGCGCTCATTATACCCTCTAAAAAACATACAGAAACCGTCAATAATACTCTATTTACATGTCGTGACCTGAAAATGTACCAAATATAAGTGATATTGTTATTATAAGCGCCAACGCAGACGGCTTATTTTAGCAGCGCATTGATAGCAATGAGCTAATGCTAGCTTACGCTGCTATTGTTGACACACTAAGCCGGCGGCTGCTTCTGCTTTGTCTCAAACTTACTAAAAGTAAATTCTAGATCATAATTCATGCATCTCTCACCTGGTAGTAAACCAATCAGGTCATGGGCCGAGAGGCTGGTTGACTTTGACATCCCCGGAGATGGCGAATAAGACACAAAAAGATGCTGGTTGCGGCAACTTTTTTTTAACCCTTCGTGAGGATTGTAATTGATTCTTCATCTAAACGGAATTATGTGAGCGACCTATCGTTTGGCATCTTAGTGAGAGTGGAAATTGTACAGTAAGTGTTTTGTTATCGTTTATTTATCCTGGCAAAGGCGGTCCAGTCTTGTTTAACTTTCCTGTTGCCTCTTTTTGCACTGATCTACAAAATCTAAACAATGGAATTGATCAACTGGGTTCTCAACAAAATTGACAAAATCTCGGGTTCAGGGGAACCTATCTGTCCTGTCTGAACGGTTGTTGTCCTGTCTGAACCGTCAACTCTTCTGGGAAGGCTGTCCACAAGGTTGCGGAGTGTGTTTATTGGAATTTTCGACCATTCTTCCAAAGGCGCATTGGTGAGGTCACACACTGATGTTGGTGGAGAAGGCCTGGCTCTCAGTCTCCGTTCTAATTCATCCCAAAGGTGTTCTATCGGGTTCAGGTCAGGACTCTGTGCAGGCCAGTCAAGTTCATCCACAGCAGACTATGTCATCCATGTCTTTATGGACCTTGCTTTGTGCACAGTCATGTTGGAAGAGGAAGGGGCCCGCTCCAAACTGTTCCCACAAGGTTGCGAGCATGGAATTTTCCGAAATGTTTTAGTATCCTGGAGCATTCAAAGTTCCTTTCACTGGAACTAAGAGGCCAAGCCCAACTCCTGAAAAACAACCCCACACCAGCATTCCTCCTCCACCAGATTTCACACTCGGCACAATGCAGTCCAAAATGTAGCGTTCTCCTGGCAACCTCCAAACCCAGACTCGTCCATCAAATTGCCAAATGGAAAAGCGTGATTGGGTTAAAAAAATTTGGCCGGGGGCCAGGCTGTGATATATATATATATATATATATATATATATAATATATATATATATATATACACACACATATACATTGTCTTTATAATCCGTTTTGTACCCTGGCCTACATCATGAACTTTATTTATGCATTCAAAAGCCGCTAAGATTAAAATAAAAACCGTGGACACAAATTATCCATCCATCCATCTTCAACCGCTTATCCGGAATCGGGTCGCGGGGACAGCAGCTCCAGCAAAGACCCCCAGACTTCCCTCTCCAGAGCAACATTTGCGACTTCCTCCTGGGGAATCCCGAAGCGTTCCCAGGACACAAATTAGCGCCCTAGTTATTGCCAGCCCCTGACCCCCTGGTTAAAGATAGCTTCGATATCACTGAGCACATCGTAAGGACATACGACATTCTATATATAGCAAGCATGTGTACATGCCATACAGCATACAGGTGTACATGCTACGGCTGGGTGATAAAACAATATCGACATATATTGCGATAGACATGTAAACAATATCAATTAAAAATGCGCTCGTTAAAACGTACAATAATTTTTTCCGCAGAAAGTGATCACTGATCATTGGGAGTGACACGCTAACAGCCAATCAGGTAACAGTATCAACTATCAAATTTGGTTGCCCCGTCTTGTCTCACGGTTGATTCTTGAGTGACAATAAAAAATACAAATGAGTTCTGCGGAGAACGAAGACATTGTCGATAAAAAGTCCCTTCGACAATGCGGCAGTTTTTTTAGAATAAAAAAACAAAAACGGACCACAGTCAGACCAAAGTGGTCTGTAAATTATGCAAAGCGCTTGTCTCCACTAAAACCGGTAAATAATACACCATTTTAGCCACGCGCACTCTTTAGAGCACAGCTGTAATTTCCTAGCACCAAACCCGAAGAAAATAGTTATTTTCAGGTTTCTTTATGTTTACATTTTCAGAATTTGCACTATTTTGTTACACTTAATTAAGCATTTCTTACGTATTCCTTGTTTTTGCGCCTTAATGGGATTTTAGAATTGCGTTCACATCAAGTATTTTCCATGGTTGTGTTGAGGGTTGCCAAAATATATTTGTTTCTCAGCTGTGGGCGGTATGGGCCGCACTGCTACTTTGTTGTAATACACTTTTCCACCACTTGTGGCAGTAATACAATATCAAACAAACAGGAGTTTGGAGCTAAACTCAAAGAGGAGTTTCTTAAGCACAAAACATATGATTAAAGTGGTGAAGCTGTATTTTCTTTTGCATTTAAATTTTAGTGACATTTTAGTTAAGAAAAATATTCATTATTTATTTAATTTATTAGTTTTAGCACAATATAATTGTATGTACATTTATTTTTTTATCAGTTATTTATGAGTCCCTTCTTATGTGGTATATTTGGTTAGTACTTATTTTTCAATTCAGCCTGTCCAAAGCCTAAGGTTTATGTGTTAAATAAATAATATTTTGTGTTCAACACATGCTTTCATATTATTTATTAATCCCCTCTGGGATTAATAAAGTATTTCTGATTCTGAAGGTTGTAAACTGTAAGTTAGTTAGGTATAATCATTGTTTAATACAGTGGTTCTTAACCTTGTTGGAGGTTCCGAACCCCACCAGTTTCATATGCGCATTCACCGAACCCTTCTTTAGTGAAAAAAAAAATATATATATATACACTACCGTTCAAAAGTTTGGGGTCACCCAAACAATTTTGTGGGATAGCCTTCATTTCTAAGAACAAGAATAGATTGTCGAGTTTCAGATGAAAGTTCTCTTTTTCTGGCCATTTTGAGCGTTTAATTGACCCCACAAATGTGATGCTCCAGAAACTCAATCTGCTCAAAGGAAGGTCAGTTTTGTAGCTTCTGTAATGAGCTAAACTGTTTTCAGATGTGTGAACATGATTGCACAAGGGTTTTCTAATCATCAATTAGCCTTCTGAGCCAATGAGCAAACACATTGTACCATTAGAACACTGGAGTGATAGTTGCTGGAAATGGGCCTCTATACACCTATGTAGATATTGCACCAAAAACCAGACATTTGCAGCTAGAATAGTCATTTACCACATTAGCAATGTATAGAGTGTATTTCTTTCAAGCTAAGACTAGTTTAAAGTTATCTTCATTGAAAAGTACAGTGCTTTTCCTTCAAAAATAAGGACATTTCAATGTGACCCCAAACTTTTGAACGGTAGTGTATATATATATATTTTTTTCAAATTCAAGAAAAAGTTGTATGTTATTTTTACTGGGGCACAAAATGAACCGTGCATGAACATCACCTTGTTCAAAGAACAAAACCAACACAGTGCATGAACTCACAACAAATTACACACCTTACACACATTACCATGAATTGATTAACGTGGACCCTGACTTAAACAAGTTGAAAAACTTATTCGGGTGTTACCATTTAGTGGTCAATTGTACGGAATATGTACTGTACTGTGTAAACTGTACTGTGTATTCTCTTCCTTTGCAATCTGCTAGTAAAAGTTTCAATCAATCAAAAAACCTGCAAATCAGGTGAAAATTAGAGGGAACATTGTTTGAGGGTATCCATAATACGCTGATAGGGAGAAGTTTTTATTTACACGATAAGTCGGATGTCTCTTTACCTCCGTGGCGGAGGCTCCGCCGAACCCCTGAGGCCGACTCACCGAACCCCTAGGGTTCGATCGAACCCAGGTTAAGAACCACTGGTTTAATACATGCTTTTATATTATTTATTAATCCCCTCTGGGATTAATAACGTATTTCTGATTCTGAAGGTTGTAAACTGTAAGTTAGTTAGGTATAATCATTGAATAACATTCAAATCAAAAGTACGATTACTAATTCAGTGTTATTTGAGTGTTCACCAGGCCCCTCTGTAGTGCAAAGGTTGGGCCACGGGGTCAAAAAGGTTAAGAACCCCTGCTATATAGCATACATGTGTAAATGCTATAGAGCAAACATGTGTACATACACGCACTAAGGTCAATTAAGTGCACTCATGCGCAAAATGTCAATCAAACATGTTCACTGAGGACCTGATAAGAGTGCGTAAACAGTCAGCGCCCCACCACGCTTCTTCCCGACGGGGGAGTTCTGGGTATTTAGTGGCGGAGCAAGGGTATCTCCCGGGGGTGTCCAGTGTCAAAGTCACACCAGCTGTTGCAGGTCGCATCACCGCGGCATAAATAAAAAATGTTCCGTTATTCTGCAGAAGAATGCATCAGTACGCAGGAATGCGTTTTGTTGTCTTGAAATAGACGCCGCCCGACCCCCCTCTAATAACCTCACAGCCCTTAAATATTGAGTGACATGTGGCCGCCACATGACACGCTGCATTAAAAGAGAGGGAACATGCTGTCAAACCGCTGCTGTAGGTCTTCATTTAAACCTGTAAATCCAACTGCTGACTTCTTTAACAGATATTTAGCAGGAAAGGGAAATTCTGGTCAGCTTCCAATTTCATGGAATGTTTAATAAAGGTTCCTACGAGGAATAGAAATAATCTGTTCCTGTATTATCTTATATAAATATAATTCACTTCACTCAACACAACAGTCCTTGCTAGCGAGCAAGTGGCTAACATCCACTTGGCAGCAAATAAACTTTCTTACAAGCATCATTATTACTGGAAGATGAACAATAGCTAAACATGCTACACCACAAAATGTTGGAGGATAAGCTAACAGCAAGCTAAAACTCTTGAATGTAAACAAAGGTGAGCGGATTGATACAAATATCGACAGTAACGATATATGGGCGATACTACAGTAGTTAGATCGATAGTTCTTATTTTAAAATGTTTTATTTTTTGTTATTTTTTACAAACTCAGGAAATAAGTCCAAAAACACAGGAGGGAATAAGGGCAAAAACAAAGGATTGAAATCAGAGCCAATAGTAAGAAATCATATAAACATTTAACTGATATTGTTACACCACCATCCTGCGGTTCTGTCTGATTATGATTTTTTTTTAAATCCCTCATTTAATTATCTTGAAAATTTGAAGTATTAACATTGACATGACGAATACTGCCCCTGTAGCTACTCACATTTCTAATATCGCCAAAAACTAATGTAAACTACCCAAAAAAACGAAGAATAAGTGTTTATTACATTTAAACAGAAGAGTAACTAGAATAATGTTACAACAGAAAGTAACCAGATATTACTAGTAAATTAAAAATACATTTGAGGAAATAATTATTCAGGAAATGACGTAATATGTGACAGCATTAATCAGCATCCAAATTAGCAGCCTTTGTAACCCATTTTGAAATGGTTCTATTACCATTTATATACCACATAATATATCGTGACTTATATCGTTATTTCGGGAGGCTGCAATTCCATATCGCCCATTCCTACTCTGAATATATTTTACATTCCAACTCGTACATAAATGTAAATAAACGTACGCTTACAGCAGAACCAATGGGAGGTCCTCTATTCCGCCCATAAAACCCAATAAATAACCATTTAAAAACTGCCAACAATACTCCATTTATATTTCGTGATTTGAATATTAACCAAGTATTAGTGTTATTAGTGCTAACGCAGACAAATTATTTATAGCGGCGCCGTGATCACTACATTGTAGGGCTGGGCAATTATATGATGATGATCGTGGATCGCGATTAATTTGAGTTGGATCACGGTGATCAGCTGTTATACAGCGATCAATCATGGCGGAAAAGTCAGTTAGAAGATACTGCAGTAGGGAAGCAACAGAGCCTGGTATTATCCTGCACGGAACAATCCGCCTTTATTGACTACGATCCTGTGTGTGTCTGTGAGTGTACGTTTGCGTGTGTTTGTGTCCGTGTGTGCGCGCGACCTCCCGTTCCACCTTCGCGAAAGTCAGGCTCGTCACAACCTAATTAATGTTGTGCCTCTTCCCCCTTATACAGCTGAAAGTGCACTGCAGAAGAATACAATGAAGAAATATGACTAACACTAGCATAGAAGTTAAAACAAAAACATTTAGAAGGAGCAGCAACTTCAGTGACGGACTTCAGTGTCACTGACTGCGTAAATTCACGATGTGGGGCACAGTAATCCTGTCCTGAATGCGGTGTCGCAGGCATTCACATGTCTTTGTGACTGAACTATACTGTATTGGTCACGACTGGGAGAATAAGCACACTTACTAATGTAATCAGAAAAGGGTATTTTTATATTTAGATATTTTCCAATTAGACTTTGTGTTTATGTGTCTGCAAAGATTTAACTTCTCTTATATACTCTGAACTTCTGAAGACACTATTGTTCAAATCATTTTTGAGTTTGTAGATAAAAAACATGTTGTTCCTGAAATAATCATTCAACTTTTTTCATGTGTTTTTACATATTTTATAATACCTCAAATTCAAACTGCACTTCAATGTACTTTTATTAAACTTTACAATGTGGGTCACCGCTTGCCGAAGCACTGGTGAGAAGCACTAATGTACCGTATTTTCCGCACTATAAGGCGCACCTAAAACCTCAAATTTCCTCAAAAGCTGCGCCTTATAATCCGGTGCGCCTTATATATGGACCAATATTGAGCCACAACAGGTCTCGGGATTACGGTAACTACGCCGACTTCATTTTCGTAGAAGAAGTTCTTCTTCTACGGAGGAAAATGAAGTCCCGTAGTTGCGAGACCTAAACTTTATGTAAAGACCCAAAAATGGCTCCTATTAAGAGACACGCTTACGACGCAGAGTTTAAACTCAAGGCGATCAGTCAAGCAGTAGAACACGGACATAGAGCAAGAGAATTTAAAGGCCTACTGAAACCTACTACTAGCGACCACGCAGTCTGATAGTTTATATATCAATGATGAAATCTTAACATTGCAACACATGCCAATACGGCCGGGCTAACTTATAAAGTGACTTTTAAAACTTCCCGGGAAATATCCGGCTGAAACGTCGCGGTATGATGACGTATGCGCGTGACGAAGTCAGAGTAACGGAAGTTATGGTACCCGTAGAATCCTATACAAAAAGCTCTGTTTTCATTTCATAATTCCACAGTATTTTGGACATCTTTTGCAATTTGTTTAATGAACAATGAAGGCTGCAAAGAAGACAGTTGTAGGTGGGATCGGTGTATTAGCAGCGGACTACAGCAACACAACCAGGAGGACTTTGTTGGAGCGCTAGCCGCGCTAGCCGCCGACCTCACCTTGACTTCCTACGTCTCCGGGCCGCCAAACGCATCGGGTGAAGTCCTTCGTCCTTCTGCAGATCGCTGGAACGCAGGTGAGCACGGGTGTTGATGAGTAGATGAGGGCTGGCTGGCGTAGGTGGAGAGCTAATGTTTTTAGCATAGCTCTGTGAGGTCCCGTTGCTAAGTTGCTAAGTTAGCTTCAATGGCGTCGTTAGCACAGCATTGTTAACCTTCGCCAGGCTGGAAAGCATTAACCGTGTATTTACATGTCCACGGTTTAATAGTATTGTTGATTTTCTATCTATCCTTCCAGTCAGGGGTTTATTTTTTTGTTTCTATATGCAGTTAAAGCACGATGCTATCACGTTAGCTCGTAGCTAAAGCATTTCGCCGATGTATTGTCGTGGAGATAAAAGGCACTGAATGTCCATTTCGCGTTCTCGACTCTCATTTTCAAGAGGATATAGTATCCGAGGTGGTTTAAAATACAAATCCGTGATCCACAATAAAAAAGGAGAGTGTGGAATCCAATGAGCCAGCTTGTACCTAAGTTACGGTCAGAGCGAAAAAAGATACGTCCATCAGTCTCTCAAGTCCTTCACTGTAACGTTCCTCATCTACGAATCTTTCATCCTCGCTCAAATTAATGGGGTAATCATCACTTTCTCGGTCCGAATCTCTCTCGCTCCATTGTAAACAATGGGGAATTGTGAGGAATACTAGCTCCTGTGACGTCACGCTACTTCCGGTACAGGCAAGGCTTTTTTTTATCAGCGAGCAAAAGTTGCGAACTTTATCGTCGATTTTCTCTATTAAATCCTTTCAGCAAAAATATGGCAATATCGCAAAATGATCAAGTATGACACATAGAATGGTGGATCTGCTATTCCCGTTTAAATTTAAAAAAATCATTTCAGTAGGCCTTTAACATTAACGAATCAATGGTGTGGAAGCGGAGGAAGCAACATGATGACCTGCGCCAAGTAAAGAAGACTAAACAGAGTTTCCGAGGGAACAAAGCGAGATGGCTATAGTTGGAGGACAAACTCGGAACAGTGGGTTGTTAAACAGAGAGCAGCAAGTAGAAGTGCCAGTACAATCACTATTTGTTTAGTTGACATTACCTTTAGCGCAGCTCCATCTAATGGATGCATAACGTAACCCCAGCCTCTACTGTAGCGTCTATTCTATGCGCCTTATATATGAACAAAGTTTTAAAATAGGCCATTCATTGAAGGTGCGCCTTATAGTGCGGAAAATACGGTATACAAGTAATTAAAGAATACAAATAATAATTTACCATTTGAAAGTGTTGTTTAGTAAATTTTAACTTGAAATAAAAGTCTCATGGTATTCAGTACACTAATGATACTTTGTTTACTGCAGAATTAAGTTTGTGATGGCAAGCAAAAAAACAATCTAACTTTGAGAGGAGGAAAGGTTGTTCTCTTCACCCCCACAAAATGTCTCAAAAAGAAGCAAAACCATGGCCCTAAAACCAGGTACGGACCGTAGCGTGAGATTCCTGTACTATTGCACTTCCAGTAATCACGATTATAAATAGAAACAAAATGACAGTTGTCAGCTGTTATGTCATATATTACCTCGATCAAACATGGCGGAAATGTCTGTTACAAGATACTGCAGCAGTAAACAGTAGGGACGCAACGGCACTCGCTATAATCCTGCATGGGACAATCTACCTTTAATTTAAGAAAAAAATAAATAGATCGGATGATATGAAATAATTAATCGTGATCATTTTTTTGCCATATCGCCCAGCCTTACTACTGTGTGCGCCTAAATTTACATCAACCAGTGGTCTGCTGTTTCCTCGCTTCCCTGCTCCCTGTAAATGTATTGTAGATCATAAATCATGCCTGTTACCTGGACAGAAGAATGCTGAGGATGTATTCCGACAAGTTGGTACACTGTCACATCCAATTTAGACCCAGGAATGGCGAGAACGACACGAAAAGACGCTTGGTCACCCCCCTTCACAAGGATTATGAGTCCTCTAAACGGGAATATATGAACATCCTAGCAGTCAGCATCGTAATGACAGCACACCTTATACAGTAAGTGAGTGAGTTTTTTTGTCTGTTGGCTCTCATGAAGTGAGTAAGTAATCAGTGATGACGGAAAAAAAAGCGAACGTTGTGATGCGTTTTTGAAATTAATGTGCCGTGTTTGCTTAAAATGATCACAATTCGTAAATATTTAATGTTATTAGGAATGTGGCTGTCACTACATCACATATATACTTACAGTGTGTATATAAAACCTTAATGGAGGTGTTTGGATGCTTTTTAAGGGATTTGCAAGCAAAATACAGCGGCTCCATTTTAAGCGTACTCGAATTAATATTATAGTTAGAATGCATTCAAATAAAATACATCCGTCGTCATGTCTTTCATAATGATTGTGAACTATAGGCAAAATTCCCAAAAAAGTGCATTTCCCCTTTAACGTAGATATGCTGATATACACAAAACAGTTTTTTTACGTTGTGTCGTCCACGAAGTCTCGCGAGAATTCACGTCTCATGAGACTTCAGCTCAGCAAGCATTTTAAGGCTTCAACCAATCAATGTTTATTTATATAGCCCTAAATCACAAGCGTCTCAAAGGGCTGCACAAGGCACAACGATATCCTCGGTTCAGAGCCCACATAAGGGCAAGGAGAAACTCACAACCCAGTGGGATGTCAATGTGAATGACTATGAGAAACCTTGGAGAGGACCGCATATGTGGGTGACCCCCGCCCCCCCTAGGGGAGACCGGATGCAATGGACGTCGAGTGGGTCTGACATAATATTGTGAAAGTCCAGTCCATAGTGGATCTAACGCACATATGTCAGAGTCAAGGCCCGCGGGCCATATCCGGCCCGCGAGAAGGTTTTTTACGGCCCTTGGGATGATCTTGATTTATTATTAGAACCGGCCCGCAGACCGCAGATCTTTTACACGCACCAAGCGGATGCCGGTCCAAGGTTCCGAAAGGGGGCGAGCGGCCCGCCGGGACGCGCCTGCCGGCCGAAGGGCTGCAGCCCGGCCGTCAGTCGCGGAGCCCGCCGTGCCACGCGCACCAAGGGGGCGGGCCGAAACCCGGCCCCGAGGCCCTGAGACTTCTGCTTTGTTTCCCCAAACCGCGCGTCACCGCCGGGCCCGCACCACCGTCGGGCTGCAGCCCGAGCGTCGGTGGCGGAACCCGTCATGTGCCGCGCGCGCCAAGCGGAGCGGGGGGGTCAAGCGGGCCGAAACCCGCAGGCCACCCCCTCACCACGAGGCCCTGAGACTTCTGCGTTTGACCCCTACGCGCGGCCCGTCGGGACGCGCCCGCCGTCAAGCCACGAGGGCCAGCCGTCGGGTCGCGGAGCCCGCCGTGCCACGCGCGCCAAGGGGCGGGCCGAAACCAGCGGGGGGTTTCGGGCACCCAACTCGCCTCCCTCCCACGGAGGGAGGAGGGGGGTTTAATGTGAACATTACTGTGCAATCACATATTTAGAGTTTTTACTCAATTCAAGTTTAAAAGTTAAAGTTTAATATTTGTTTTCACTGCATGTTACTTCTCCTTAAACAAAGTGTTGTTTTTGATTTATAGATTTTTGCACTTTATTTTATTGTATTTCAATTTAATTATATTTTAAAAATATTTCAGTTGAGTGGATGATAGAAAATTGCTATTATTGTTTTTTTCTTTTAAGTAAATTTAGCCCACTTTTGCTAAAATAGAAAATATCGGCTAATGATGGTGCCTTGAATACCGGTTTCTTTCATTTAATGTTCATGTTATGGGGATTTTTATATAAAGGAAATTTGTCTTTTGTGTCTGTTGAAAATTAAAGATTACTGACAGAGCCATAAGAAAATATTGCTTTATTTATCTGATCATATTGGAATATATTTGTTAGGTTTTCAGTAGGTTCAATTAGGTTCACTAGACTATATGCGTCATTTAAAAATTTTTCAATGAACATTCGAACAGTCCGGCCCTCGGCTTGTAGCTAAATTTTTTATTTGGCCCTCCGTCCATTTGACTTTGACACCCCTGATCTAACGTAATAGTGAGAGTCCAGTCCATAGTGGGGCTTGACACGGTTAACATGGTTTGTTGCTTTTTGTGCATGTTTCCTGTGTTGCTGCCTCAAAATACCGTATTTTTCGGACTATAAATCGCAGTTTTTTTCATAGTATGGCCGGGGGTGCGACTTATACTCAGGAGCGACTTATGTGTGAAATGATTAACACATTAGCGTAAAATATCAAATAATATTATTTAGCTCATTCACGTAAGAGACTAGACGTATAAGATTTCATGGGATTTAGCAATTAGGAGTGACAGATTGTTTGGTAAACGTATAGCATGTTCTATATGTTAAAGTTATTTGAATGACTCTTACCATAATATGTTACGTTAACATACCAGGCGACGTTCTCAGTTGGTTATTTATGCTTCATATAACGTACACTTATTCAGCCTGTTGTTCACTATTCTTTATTTATTTTAAATTGCCTTTCAAATGTATATTCTTGGTGTTGGCTTTTATCAAATACATTTCCCCCAAAAATGCGACTTATACTCCAGTGCGACTTATATATGTTTTTTTCCTTCTTTATTATGCATTTTGGCCGGTGCGACTTATACTCCGAAAAAGTCCCAGTATTGTAAGAAAAAACTACCGTATTTTCCGCACCATAAGCCGCACCTAAAAACCACAATTTTTCTCAAAAGCTGACAGCGCGGCTAATAACCCGGTGCGCCTTATGTATGGATTAATATTAATATTTATTTTCATAAAGTTTAGGTCTCGCAACTACGGTAAACAGCCGCCATCTTTTTTCCCCGTAGAAGAGGAAGCGCTTCTTCTACGGTAAGCAACCGCCCCCATACAAGAGGAAGCGCTTCTTCTTCTACTGTAAGCAACCGCCAAGGTGAGCACCCGCCCCCGTAGAAGAAGAAGCGTGCGGATATTACGTTTCATTTCATTTGTGTGTTTCTGTAAAGACCACAAAATGTCTCCTACTAAGAGACACGCGTACAAAGTTCCACTGACTTTTGATATTCATGTGAACCGCACTGTGGATACAACGGGAACACGTACGGTGAATATTCGCACCACAGGGAATGAGAAGTCGTCCTTCACCGTGAGCTAGCTAGCTTGCCATGCTAACGGCCAGAAACTTCCACCCACGGTGATATTCAAAAGGAAGACCTTGCCAAAAGAGAACTTTCCAGCCGGCGTCATCATAAAAGCTAACTCGAAGGGATGGATGGATGAAGAAAAGATGAGCTGAGAGACCGGGTGACTTTTTTCACGCAGCTCCATCCCTGTTGATCTACGACTGCATGCGCGTCCACATCACAGATGGTGTCAAAAAACAAGTGAAGCACACCGAAGAAGAATAATTTGAGGGATTTGTGGATGAGTAATAACTTCAGAAAGTGAGCTTTAAATGTTTATTTTGTGTGTTGTGTGACACTAACGTATGAGCAACATTGAGTTATTGATGTTGCTATTGCTCTGCACTATTTTGAGTGTTACTATTTTTGTGATTGCACATTTGCACATTACATTTTGGGAGTGAACAGAGTTGTTAGAACGCTGGTTTGTAATATATTATTAAAGTTTGACTGACCTATCTGACTGTTTTTTTGACATTCCCTTTAGCGTAGCGTAGGTGCGGCTAATAACACGGGGCGGCTAATAGGTAAACAAAGTTTTGAAATATGCCATTCATTGAAGGTGCGGCTTACAACACGGGGCGCCTTATGGTGCGGAAAATACGGTAAATGATAACCATAACCAACACAAGACTCTTGTTTAGTCCCAAAAAAACTTGCACTTGTATGACAAGTCAGAATGATTATTTCGAATTCCATTATTTCCTTTTGGGAAAATACTTGCAAAACCCAAACAAATCAGTTACTGAATTAAAAAAGTAAAAATAAGACCACGGAATGTGATAGCGTACCTTTTTGGAGCTGACAGACCTCCGTAGTAACCTGCCGTAGGGTCCCGTTACCCTGGTGCCGCCGATGCAACCCGAGGGCAAGGTGCCGGAAGACGGGGGGCTCAAGACAATGGGCTTCTTCTTCTCCGCCACGCAGTTCTTTTGGGACGCCACGTTGTTGTTCTCATTGAAAGACAGCGTTCTTTTCTCCTTGGTGCCCATGTCGCTGAGGTCACACTGCTGTCCATTCTTAATGAGCTCCAGGTAGTCCTTCAGGACCTTCTGGGTCTTGCTGTCGCTCAGCCAGGTGAGGAAGAGCTCGTCCACCTTCATTTTGAGAACTGGCTGCAGAATCTGGCTGGACGGCATTTTGAAGGAAGGCTGAACGAGTCAAGTACCTATGGGAAAAAATGACAGTAACTGCATAAACGTCCAGTGTTGGGACTAACGCGTTACTTTAATGCGGCGGAGTTTCTTAAATGCCTCAAATGTCCGGCATTTTGAGTTAGGGTTGCGTGTATTTTCAATGTATGTTCAGGGTAAAGAAGGGGTTAAAAACAAAACAAATTGTGCGCACGCAGCAGCATTAGTGAGGGAGGGGCAGAGACAGAAAGAGCGAGAGAGCGGATTGATTGATTGAGACTTTTATTAGTAGATTGCACAGTACAGTACATATTCCCTACAATTGACCACTAAATGGTAACACCCCAATAAGTTTTACAATTTGTTTAAGTCGGGGTCTACGTTAATCAATTTCTTTCAAACTGTCATTGCTCAAAACATAATATTGAATCAAAATCAATGTTATTATGAATTATTGACCTATCCAAGGTTCCGATTACTTCACATTAGGGCTGCAACTAACGATTAATTTGATAATCGATTAATCTGTCGATTATTACTTCGATTAATCGATTAATAATCGGATAAAAGAGACAAACTACATTTCTATCCTTTCCAGTATTTTATTGAAAAAAAGACAGCATACTGGCACCATACTTATTTTGATTATTGTTTCTCAGCTGTTTGTACATGTTGCAGTTTATAAATAAAGGTTTATTTAAAAAAACAAAAACAAAAAACAACAACATTTTTTTTTTTTTTTTTTTTAAAGCCTCTGCGCATGCGCATAGCATAGATCCAACGAATCGATGACTAAATTAATCGGCAACTATTTTTATAATCGATTTTAATCGATTTAATCAATTAGTTGTTGCAGCCCTACTTCACATCAAATATTCCACTTTGAAAAATATTTTTGGTGGAAGATTTTGCATATTTCGTGTTTGCCATTAAAAACATAGTTTTGTTTGACAAAAAAGGGCGGAAAACAAACAAAAAAACTAAAACATTTTGAAATGAGGGATAGATCTGAAGTTGATGTAGACTCCAGAGATTGAAGCGTTAAATATAAAATGTATGTATGCCCTGGCACACCATTATCATCATTTCATGACCCAAGCAAAACAATTTTTACATTTTTATACTGAAATAAATACACCTACAACTTATTAAATAAAAACATAGAAAAAACTACCAGCAGCGGTAAAATGTAGATCCATGAAGGAAAGAAGAAAGTGAATGAATGTTTATAACTGAATACATTTACATATGTACCGTATTTTTTGGAGTATAAGTCGCACCGGTCGAAAATGCATAATAAAGAAGGAAAAAAACATATATAAGTCGCACTGGAGTATAAGTCGCATTTTTTGGGGAAATTTATTTGATAAAAGCCAACACCAAGAATAGACATTTGAAAGGCAATTTAAAATAAATAAAGAATAACAGGCTGAATAAGTGTACGTTATATGAGGCATAAATAACCAACTGAGAAGGTGCCTGGTATGTTAACGTAACATATTATGGTAAGAGTCATTCAAATAACTATAACATATAGAACATGCTATACGTTTACCAAACAATCTGTCACTCCTAATCGCTAAATCCCATGAAATCTTATACGTCTAGTCTCTTACGTGAATGAGATAAATAATATTATTTGATATTTTACGCTAATGTGTTAATAATTTCACACATAAGTCGCTCCTGAGTATAAGTCGCAGAAAAAAACTGCGACTTATAGTCCGAATAATACGGTATACACATTTTTTATTTTTATGAATTAAGTAACGTTTATGACAACCTTTTTCCAAAACACAATATAGAATGTGAGATACAACAGGATAATGCATATGTTTATATATATATATTTTTTAAACGCTTACAAAAAAGTGGGACCCCAAAAATTTACTGTAGGACCCCATTTTTTTAAGACTTGATGGGGTCACTTGGACCCCATTTTTAAAAAATCCTAGCGCTGATCAACAGGTTGTATTATTCTCCAGTGCAATAACAGTACTGAAGTTAAGGCTAAAAGGGCATTAATGGGCACTTTTAAAAAAACAAGAAAAAAAAGAACTAAATAGTTACTTTTCCCAGTAACGCACTACTTTTTGGTGTAAGTAACTGAGTTAGTAACTGAGTTACTTTTTAAATAAAGTAACTAGTAACTGTAACTAGTTACTGGTTTTCAGTAACTAACCCAACACTGTAAAATGTAAACTGTAGAATTTGCATCTGGCTCGCTGACAACAAGCTCTCCATACACTTGGGTAAAACGGAATCCATCCTATTTGGGTCCCACATCAACCTTAAGAAAGTCAATGACTTCACTATAAAAGTGGGTGACATTGTTATCACCAGGAAAGATGAGGTCACCTACCTACGTTCCATTCTAGAGGCTAACCTTTCCTGTGATGAAATGGCAACCAAGGTAATCAGAAAGGTTAACCAACGAACGAGATTTCTCTACAGAATCTCCTCTCTGGTCAACAAAAGCACCATGAAGATTCATGCCGGGAACTGTCATTCAACCCTTTTTCGATTACACATGCACCTCCTGGTACCCTAGCACCTCCAAAACCCTCAAATCTAGACTCCAAACATCCCAGAACAAGCTAGTCAGATTACTTCTAGACCTCCACCCCAGATCACACCTCACTCCTACCCACTTCTCTAAAGTGGGCTGGCTCAAGGTGAAGGACAGAGTTAAACAACTTGCACTGAGCCTAGTCTATAAAATCCACTACACCTCCCTGATACTTGTCAAACTACTTCCTTAACGTAAATGACCGCCATAACCACAACACCAGGGGGAGCTCCACTAACCACGTTAAACCCAGATTCCGAACTAACAAAGGTCTTAACTCATTCTCTTTCTATGCCACATCAATGTGGAATGCGCTCCCAAAAGGTATAAAAGAAAGGGCATCTCTATACTCCTTCAAAACCGCAATTAAAAGTTCACCTCCAGGCAACTACAACCCTAAACTAACACCCTCCCCGGATTGCTAATAATCAAATGTAAACAATCAAATGCAGATACTTTTTATTATGCCTTCTGATCTCTCTCTCTCTCTCTCTCTCTTTCTATGTCCACTACTTGCTGTCCATATCCTACACCCCCCCCCCCTCCACACCCCTGATTGTAAATAATTCAATGTGATTATCTTGTGTGATGACTGTATTATGATAGTATATATGATAGTATATATCTGTATCATGAATCAATTTAAGTGGACCCCAACTTAAACAAGTTGAAAAACTTATTCGGGTGTTACCATTTAGTGGTCAATTGTACGGAATATGTACTTCACTGTGCAACTTACTAATAAAAGTCTCAATCAATCAATCAATCAATCAATCAAAAACTAACACCCTCCCTCATCATACCTCTTTGGATTGTAAATAATCAAATGTAGACACTTTTACTTGTACTTTCTGATCTCTCTCTCTCTGTGTCCACTACTTGCTGTACATATCCTACCAAGTCAGTCCATTTCTCTGATGATGCAATTGTTGATGACTGAAGTGTTGATACCAACCAAAGCTAACCCCCATCCCCCCTCCATATCCCATACCCCGGATTGTAAATAATTCAATGTATATACTCTGATGATTATCTTGTGTGATGACTGTATTATGATGATAGTATATATCTGTATCATGAATCAACCCAAGTGGACCCCGACTTATACAAGTTGAAAAACTTATTGGGGTGTTACCATTTAGTGGTCAATTGTATGGAATATGTACTGTACTGTGCAATCTACTAATAAGAGTTTCAATCAATCAATAAACGTCACATAGTCATTATTGTAGTTTGCATGGGTGCAGGACTGCACAACAGCCTCTTAGGTGACTGTGTAATAATTCAAAATATTGTTTAGCTACAATGACAGTTGCAGTGCAGTTCCACAGTGCGTTTGGAGAGTTTACAAGTGTTCGACCTACTTGTTTGTAGTAACATTACTCACACCAGTCACTAACTATTGACTTTTAGCGGGGGTCCGTCAATGTTATGAGCCCGCAGGCTCGTGTGAGCGAAACCACATATATATATATTGGCTACTTTAAACGACCACAGTGCGACTTTTTTTTCGTAGAATATAACCACACAATTCACGTCAACTGGTAGTCCTGGAACGTTTAATTGGAAAAATATGCAGTTTTAAAAGCGGCTCGCAAAGTTAGCATTAGCTGATTAGCAGTAGCATGCTAGTTAAGTTACTGACCTGTGTTTTAAGCAGGAACACTCCAGCCACGATGCTACGACACTGCCTTGTTCCCCATTATTGGGGACACTATCTACTATATATTTGGCCTTTTTCACGGAAACATAACCGTAAAAGGTTCGGCGTTCATCACCCAAGCAATGTGGCGAAGCACCAAAATCACGTTCCCCTGGTAACCACACCACGGAGCTTATCGCGAGAACTTGCGCCGGCGTGAGGCGTTCAGGGTCTCCCCGTGGGCGTTGGAGTTCAGCGTGTTGTGTTTACAAAAGTTTTTCCCATCATCATTACAGTTCTCACTCTTATTTGTATTGTATCATTCAACATGTCACATTACGTTATCACTTTAATAGCACCATATATATTGAAACTGCTACTTTAGAGAAATTAAATAAGCATATTAGTAGAAAATAAAGTCAAAAAAGTATCAAAGACAATAATAGTATTGTAATACTATGTGTATATATTACAATGTCAAAGTTAAAAAAATATAATTTTGGGGTTAAAATATTTGAATGGCTATTCAATAAAGGAAAGATCATTTCAACCGAATCAACAAAAAAAGGTAAACATAATGACACCAAAGTAACACATTAACATAATAAAACATAAGTAAAATGTTCAAAAAATATATATAAAATATAGCTGTACATGAAATTAAAAAGACTACACTGGTGTATAATATATTTTTGAAATATAAAAAGGTGTTTTAATAACTACTCTATTAAGGGTTAAAGATCAATTTAACCAATCAACAAAAAGGGTAAGGATAATGACACCACAGTAATACATAAAAACAATAAAATAAGTAAAAAATGCAATAAATATTTAAAATACAATATATATATATATATATATATATATATATATATATATATATATATATATATATATATATATATATATATATATATATATATATATATATATATATATATATATATATATATATATACACATATATATATATATATTTGTGTATATATATATATATATATATATATATATATATATATATATATATATATATATATATATATATATATATATATATAGTATTTTATATATTTATTGCATTTTTTACTTATTTTATTATTTCGAGCTGTCGGTGCATATAATAAAATAAGTAAAAAATGCAATAAATATTTAAAATACAATATATATAAAAAATGCAATAATTATTTAAAATACTATATATATATATATATATATATATATATATATATATATATATATATATATATATATATATATATATATATATATATATAGTATTTTATATATTTATTGCATTTTTTACTTATTTTATTATATGCACCGACAGCTCGAAATATTGATTTTTTTTTCATTCCCTATTTTTGTTGTTGTTGTTATAAGCACATTATTAGCTATCATTTTTCTCACATTTATACTATTCACTGGGAATATTTTTTTCTCTTTTATTATTTTCTTTTAATGTTGTTCTTCATATGAAGTGAAGTAAATTAAGGAAAAGGCTGACCTCTAACCCGGAAATGAACCTCCACTCCATAAAATGACAGCGCAATTAACCTTTTTTTTGCTACCATTTTTATGTAAACAATTTATAAACTGCTGTTTTTAGAAACTATAAGCATTTGTGGCTTTAATTTAGTTAGCCCCTAGTAAAGAGTCAATTGTAGTTTGGCTTTTGCGATTCAATCTGATGAGCTGTCATTACGCCAACAGTCATCCCTGCAAACTCTTGAGAACAGAATCCAGAAGACATTTGCATGAATAACAATACTACATCTGTGCCTGATTTGACTCGCTTTCCTCTCAACCTCACTTTTCAAAGCAAGGGGCCAAGTGCATTTTTGTATTGGTTCCTGTAGGAAGGGGAGGCCCTAGACATCTTGTCTCCCACTATACCTCCTCAACATGTCAGAAATCACGCAACGGAAGAGAAAAGGGTTTCAAATTGTTTTCAACAGGATCTTTTCCTACTCTGCATCGGCATCCCGCACTTAAAAAAACCCCACATCAACCATCAACATGGAAGAGATGACACAAAGCTCCTTTACTACTCATTAAAAACTCAGCTATTTATGATGACAAGAGAACAATAACAAGTCACGCAAGAGTTATTGTCACATAAACAGTGTGAAAACAATCCATCCCGGCCATGTTGGATTACTCTATTTGCTTCTTACAAGACATTTAGTGTGAAAACAGGATGGGGAAAAATATCAAGGCCATGTCTTCAGAAGTTTTCTCCATCAATGAAAGGGGAAACACATTGGAAAAAGTATTTCATTTTTGGAAAAAGTACTTCATTTTAAATAGTAGTACAAATTGAATTACAAGTAAGCACACTGACTACAACCATTCAAATGTATTGACTGTTACTGTGTCATTAGATTTATTTTGATCAGTACAGGGAAACTAATTTGATGATTGACACCATGCCAAAATCTTCATTTTAATATTTGTATTATTTTATTAGTAAAGGTACATTTAATGATATATTACACTACCGTTCAAAAGTTTGGGGCCACCCAAACAATTTTGTGGAATAGCCTTCATTTCTAAGAACAAGAATAGACTGTCGAGTTTCAGATGAAAGCTCTCTTTTTCTGGCCATTTTGAGTGTTTAATTGACCCCACGAATGTGATGCTCCAGAAACTCAATCTGCTCAAAGGAAGGTCAGTTTTGTAGCTTCTGTAACGAGCTAAACTGTTTTCAGATGTGTGAACATGATTGCACAAGGGTTTTCTAATCATCAATTAGCCTTCTGAGCCAATGAGCAAACACATTGTACCATTAGAACACTGGAGTGATAGTTGCTGGAAATGGGCCTCTATACACCTATGTAGATATTGCACCAAAAACCAGACATTTGCAGCTAGAATAGTCATTTACCACATTAGCAATGTATAGAGTGTTTTTTTTTCAAGTTAAGACTAGTTTAAAGTTATCTTCATTGAAAAGTACAGTGCTTTTCCTTCAAAAATAAGGACATTTCAATGTGACCCCAAACTTTTGAACGGTAGTGTATACTCATTGGACTTATTTTAGAGGGTAATTTAATGATGGGACACCATGTATTTAGGTTTGTTTTGATTAGTATATGCAGGGGGGTCAGCAACACCCGGCTCTAGAGCTGCATGCAGTTCTTTACGCTCCCTGGATCCCTTTCAGAGATGTGTGAAAATGGGAAAAGATGAAAACATTTTGTATCAATATATTTTCTGTAGGAGAACAAACATGACACAAACCCTTCTACTTGTTGGAAATCCCACTGTTTATATACATGCTTCACTGATGAGAGTATTTGGCAAGCACCGTTTTGTCCTACTAATTTCAGCGATCCTTGAACTCATCGTTGTTTGTTTACATGTACAACTTTCTCCGATGCTGCCACAGAAAGACGTGTTTTATGCCACTCTCGGTCTTATTTTGTCCACCAAACGTTTTATGCTGTGCGTGAATGCACAAAGGTGAGCTTTGTTAATTTTATTGATTTGCTGGAGTGCTTATCAGGCATATCTGACTGCAAGCTAATCGATGCTAACATGCTATTTAGTCTAGCTGTATGTATATATTGCATCATTATGCCTCGTTTGTAGGTATATTTGAGCTCAATTAATTTCCTCTGTGTATTTAATTTATATTTGTATGTCTCATGACACATTATTTGTATGCTATATTAGCTGCATTTCTGATGGTTGTTTGCCATGTTGTTCCAGACCACAGGAAACGTTACCCAGCTTGCAAAGATTGTAATAAATCAATAGGAAGAAGGCAGCCTGCCGTTTCCTTAAACTTGGACACACACAGATCTCTACCTTTGGCCATTCTGAGCCAGTCATTTCCAGGAGTTATGTCATCCTGTGAGAAGCCTCCATTTGACTATGGATTTCCAATGTTGAAAAAATGTGTGGAACAAAAATTAAAATACAACTTTTCAAGATTTGGGTCAGCCTTTGGTAGGAGGCTAATATAACTAATATAGACGCATCATGAGTTGCCTCCATCATAACACTTATATAAGGCTTTTAATTTTTTGCGGTTGCAGGCAGATTACATTTTTTAAATTTTTGGTCCAATATGGCTCTTTCAACATTTTGGGTTGCCGACCCCTGGTGTAGGCTGATTTAATGATTGACACCATGTCACCAGATTTTTTTAAATTATCTTATTTTTTATTTTTCATAAATTTTTTCGTTTTATTTATTATTAATATTTTATCCCCTGTTTTTACCATTATCATTTGATTACTTTATCTATGTTGTACAGTGTCCTTGAGTTTTTTGAAAGGTGTTTGCAAATTACATGTATTATTATAATAGTTATTATTATTCTATAAGTATAGACTAATCTAATGATTGCCATGTCATTAGATTTGATTAATCAATGTATTTATGATTATTGTATTACTATAGGTACATTTAATGATATATACTGTGTCGTAAATGTTTATTATAAACTAATATGATGGACACTATGTATTTAGATCTATATTATTTACTATGATTTATTATCTTCATTATTATAGGCTAATTTAATGAATTACACCATGTCTATAGATTTGTATTCATCCATTATGATTCATTTTTTTAATAGTACAGCCAATTTTAATGATGGACACCATGTATTTAGATTTTATGTATTATGATTTTTTAAGTACAGTCATTTTATGATAGACACCATTTCATAAGATTTGTGTTAATTTTATTATTATTGTTCTATTAGTATATACAAATTTAATTATTGACAGGTCATAAGCGTTGATTAATCAACATATTTATTATTATTTGTATTATTATTATGAATTGAAAGAATGACACTAGGTGATTCAAAATATTTTTGTCTGTCACCACTGAGAATCTCAACCACCCACAGAAATTTTTGAAAATGATCAAATCTCTGTGACTAAAAACACAGCAACTTGTCCCACATTTGTATTTCAAGAATCAGTGGCAGTTTATGATCGAACTGCAGTCTTGAATTGTTTTAACCAGCATTTTTTTTTATCATCCGGTTCTCTATTTGATTCAAAAAGGACAACTTTAGGGAATCCTTGTGCAGACTCTCCCATGTTTTCTGGAGCTCCTTTTAATTTTGCACCTTTTACTTGTCTTGAAGTGCATAAAGCCCTAAAAACATTACACCACCCAAAGTCCCCCGGACCTGATTTCTTGAGCCTTATTTTTCAAAGCTGGCAGCTGATTTTATAGCAGAGCCACTTTCAATTATTTTCAATCTGTCAGTTAAAACAAAGACATCAGTTTGGAAATCTGCTTTTGTCCTCCCTTTAATAAAGGGAGGTGATCCAGCAGTTCTAATTATAGGCCAATATCAAATGTATGTGTCTTATCAAAAAATTCTGGAATATCTTGTTTGTGATCAGCTGAAAGAGTTCCTCTCTTCAAATACAATTATTTGTAAATATCAATCAGGTTTCAGGAAACAGCACAGCACTATCACTGCTGCTGGACTGTCAGAACATACGGTCGCTTGGTTATCAAATTATTTAGAAAAGTCTATTAAATGATAAAAACCTGTTCTGATCTAAAAAATGTAAATATATTTATTTTACCATTTTATTTATTAAGATTTGTAATTTGTATAGACTGATTTAAGGACTGACACTATCACTAGATCAATAAATTTAGTATAAATAAATAAATATGAAAACAAGTCCAAGTTGCTACCCCAGTTGTTGGGGTAGCGACCTTGTGTGTCAGCATGTCTGTGATCTTCTTTTAATTCTTTAAAAAAAAAAAAGATTTAATTATTTATTTATTCTTATTTTTTAATATATTTTATTAATATTATTATTAATTTATTAATTTTATTTATTTATTTTCCCCTACCTCCATTTTTAGTGTAATAATGCTCATTGTCATTTCTGTATTATTTTTTATTCCCACTAACTGCTTATTTGCTATTACTTTTACCATCATATTTGTACATGTCGTATTTGCTGATGTTGCTCTGTTGTTGTTGTTGTTGTTGTGTTTGCTGTTGTTGTTTTTGTCTCTCTGTCTAATCCCCCTCTTGTACCCACAATTCCCCCCTCTATCTTCCTTTTTTTCTCTTTCTATCCCCTCCTGCTCCGGCCCGGCTGCACCAAATGATAATACAAATACATTTAATAAAGTCAAAATACAAATAAGGCAACAAGACAAGTATCCTACACTTCTCTTTTGTAAAGTAAATCTGAACAGCCGATATGGGCATCTACATCTGCTATATGATTTGCCTGAGAAGCTGGGCAGGACATTATTAAAAAAAAAAAAAAAAAAAAAAAAAAGTCCAATATCACACAATTAGGGATGTCCGATAATATCGGCCTGCCGATAACATCGGCCGATAAATGCGTTAAAATGTAATATCGGAAAATATCGGTATCGGTTTTTTATTATCTGTATCGTTTTTATTTTATTTTATTTTTTTATTAAATCAACATAAAAAACACAAGATACACTTACAATTAGTGCACCAACCCAAAAAACCTCCCTCCCCCCATTTCTTTCTGATATCAATATTCTGGTTCCTACATTATATATCAATATATATCAATACAGTCTGCAAGGGATACAGTCCGTAAGCACACATGATTGTGCGTGCTGCTGCTCCACTAATAGTACTAACCTTTAACACTTAATTTTACTCATTTTCATTAATTACTAGTTTCTATGTGACTGTTTTTATATTGTTTTACTTTCTTTTTTATTCAAGAAAATGTTTTTAATTTAGTTATCTTATTTTATTATTTTTGTAAAAAAAGTACCTTATCTTCACCATACATGGTTGTCCAAATTAGGCATAATAATGTGTTAATTCCACGACTGCATATATCGGTTGATATCGGTAATTAAAGAGTTGGACAATATCGGAATATCGGATATCGGCAAAAAGCCATTATCGGACATCCCTGCATATATCGGTTGATATCGGTATCGGTTGATATCAGTATCGGTAATTAAAGAGTTGGACAATATCGGAATATCGGCAAAAAGCCATTATCGGACATCCCTGCATATATCGGTTGATATCGGTATCGGTTGATATCGGTATCGGTAATTAAAGAGTTGGACAATATCGGAATATCTGCAAAAAGCCATTATCGGACATCCCTACACACAATCAATGAAGAATACAGAAAAAAATTAAATAATACACAATATAAAATGATAAAGTCTGGTATTTGCTTATAATAATAATTATATAGTTAAAAATAAATAAATGCATGCATATTGACCCTTAATTCAAGACATCTAAGATGTGAATTAGTGTCAATAAATGCCACATCAAACAAAGCAACAAACTTGTGGAAGAAAGTATGGATTGAGTTTCTGCAATGCTTGATGCGCGTGGACCGTGGCTAAAATAAACAGCCGCAAATAAGCCAAATCCCTCGCCGCCGCACAATACTTTCAAGTTGCATCTGCGCTCCTTATTAGAGCAGATTGCTGTTGGCCCACTTCACAGAGCGAGCGTGCAGCATGGCTGACAGCAGCAGAACACATGAACTCCTCGCCAACACGTTGCTACGCTAAGCAGCAGTACCCCTGTGGTTTCAGCCTCGGCCGACCCTTTGAAATGTCCTTCAAGGCATGAAAAAAAAAAAAAATAGACAGAAAATAAAACACAACATGCGCTGCAGTGCTTTGGGTGAGAAAAATCTTATTTGTACGCCATAATTAAACTTTGGAAAGTTTTTCAACTTTAAAGACCTTTCACTTATTATCTTCCCGTGGCTGATATTGATTAGGTTCTCGCTCACGTTTAACTCCCCAAACCCCCCTAAAAAAAAAGAAAAAAAGAAAAAAGAATAAAGCTCCAAAGAGAACAAAGACACAACTTTAAAGTATTTCACATGTAATTTGTAACTTAGAAGAAAAAAAAAAACAGTCAAGAATCTTTCTTGCGGTTCATTTTTTGGACTTTTATTGAATGCAGTCATCGCTCCCTTTGCCAGTTATTATTAATAATAATAATAATAACCGCTAACTTGCATAATAAGAAAATAATCCACAAAGTCAAAACCAGGAATTGTGTAATTGCATGCCACTCGTGTCCTTTTCATTTAATTAATGTCATCACTCCTCTCGCCAGTTATTAATGATAACTGCCACATTGCGTACCATATTTTTCGGAGTATAAGTCGCACCGGACGAAAATGCATAATAAAGAAGGGAAAAAACATATATACTGTAAGTCGCACTGGAGTATAAGTCGCACCGGCCGAAAATGCATAATAAAGAAGGAAAAAAATCATATATATAAGTCGCACCGGAGTATAAGTCGCACCGGCCGAAAATGCATAACAAAGAAGGAAAAAACATATATAAGTCGCACTGGAGTATAAGTCGCTCCGGAGTATAAGTCACACCGGCCGAAAATGCATAATAAACAAGGAAAAAATCATATATATAAGTCGCACCGGAGTATAAGTCGCTCTGGAGTATAAGTCGCACCGGCCGAAAATGCATAACAAAGAAGGGAAAAAACATATATAAGTCGCACTGGAGTATAAGTCGCTCCGGAGTATAAGTCACAACGGCCGAAAATGCATAATAAAGAAGGAAAAAATCATATATATAAGTCGCACCGGAGTATAAGTCGCTCTGGAGTATAAGTCGCTCCAGAGTATAAGTCGCACCGGCCGAAAATGCATAATAAAGAAGGAAAAAAATCATATATATAAGTCGCACCAGAGTATAAGTCGCACTGGAGTCTAAGTCGCTCCGGAGTATAAGCCGCACCGGACGAAAATGCATAATAAAGAAGGAAAAAAATCATATATATAAGTCGCACCGGAGTATAAGTCGCTCCGGAGTATAAGTCGCACCGGCCGAAAATGCATAACAAAGAAGGGAAAAAACATATATAAGTCGCACTGGAGTATAAGTCGCTCCGGAGCATAAGCCGCACTGGAGTATAAGTCGCTCCGGAGTATAGGTCGCACCGGCCGAAAATGCATAATAAAGAAGGAAAAAAAAACACATATATAAGTCGCACTGGAGTATAAGTCGCTCCGGAGTATAAGTCGCACCGGCCGAAAATGCACAATAAAGAAGGGAAAAAACATATATAAGTCGCACTGGAGTATAAGTCGCACCGGAGTATAAGTCGCACCGGCCAAAAATGCATAATAAACAAGGGAAACAACATATATAAGTCACACTGGAGTATAAGTCGCTCCGGAGTATAAGTCGCACCGGACGAAAATGCACAATAAAGAAGGGAAAAAACATAAAAGTCGCACTGGAGTATAAGTCGCTCCGGAGTATAAGTCGCACCGGCCGAAAATGCATAATAAAGAAGGGAAAAAACATATATAAGTCGCACTGGAGTATAAGTCGCTCCGGAGTATAAGTCGCACCGGCCGAAAATGCATAATAAAGAAGGGAAAAAACATATATAAGTCGCACTGGAGTATAAGTCGCACCGGCCGAAAATGCATAATAAAGAAGAAAAAAAAAACATATATAAGTCGCACTGGAGTATAAGTCGCTCTGGAGTATAAGTCGCACCGGCCGAAAATGCATAATAAAGAAGGAAAAAAGCATATATAAGTCGCACTGGAGTATAAGTCGCTCCGGAGTATAAGTCGCACCGGCCGAAAATGCACAACAAAGAAGGGGAAAAACATATATAAGCCGCACTGGAGTATAAGTCGCACCGGCCAAAAATGCATAATAAAGAAGGGAAAAAACATATATAAGCCGCACCGGAGTATAAGTCGCACCGGAGTATAAGTCACACCGGCTGAAAATGCATAATAAAGAAGGGAAAAAACATATATAAGTCGCACTGGAGTGTAAGTCGCATTTTTGGGGGAAATGGTGCGGAAGTGGAGGAAGCAACATGATGACCTGCGCCAAGTAAAGAAGACTAAACAGAGTTTCCGAGGGAACAAAGCGAGATGGCTACAGTTGGAGGACAAACTCGAACAGTGGGTTGTTGAACAGAGAGCAGTGAACACCGTATTTTTCGGACTATAAGTCGCTCCGGAGTATAAGTTGCACCGGCCGAAAATGCATAATAAAGAAGGAAAAAAACATATATAAGTCGCACTGGAGTATAAGTCGCATTTTTTTGGGAAATTTATTTGATAAAAGCCAACAGCAAGAATAGACATTTGATGGGCAATTTCAAATGTCTAAAGAATAGTGAACAACAGGCTGAATAAGTGTACGTTATATGAGGCATAAATAACCAACTGGTATGTTAACGTAACATATTATGGTAAGAGTCATTCAAATAACTATAACATATAGAACATGCTATACGTTTACCAAACAATCTGTCACTCCTAATCGCTAAATCCCATGAAATCTTATACGTCTAGTCTCTTACGTGAATGACATCAATAATATTATTTGATATTTTACGCTAATGTGTTCATCATTTCACACATAAGTCGCTCCTGAGTATAAGTCGCACCCCCGGCCAAACTATGAAAAAAAACTGCGACTTATAGTCCGAAAAATACGGTAGTAGAAATAAATGGAACGACGATAACCCACAAAGTCCACATGTAAGTGCACAACGTAAACATGTCATATAAGTAATGCGCGAATTCCTCCAACCAGTTATTAATCATAACTGGCACGTGGCGCCTTGGAAATACACTATATTGCCAAAAGTATTTGGCCACCCATCCAAATGATCAGAATCAGGTGCCCTGATTACTTGTCCCGGCCACAGGTGTATACAATCAAGCACTTAGGCATGGAGACTGTTTCTACAAACAGAATGGGCCGCTGTCAGTGATTTCCAGCATGGAACTGTCATAGGATGCCACCTGTGCAACAAATCCAGTCGTGAAATTTCCTCGCTCCTAAATATTCCAAAATCAACTGTCGGCTTTATTATAAGAAAATGGAAGAGTTTGGGAACAACAGCAAGTCAGCCACCTAGTGGTAGGCCATGTGAACTGACAGAGAGGGGTCAGCATAGTGCAAAGACTTTCTGCACAGAGCTCCAAACTTCATGTGACCTTCCAATTAGCCCACGTACAGTACGCAGAGAGCTTCATGGAATGGGTTTCCATGGCCGAGCAGCTGCATCTAAGCCATACATCACCAAGTGCAATGCAAAGAGTGGAGGTTGCCAGGAGAACGCTACATTTCGGACTGCATTGTGCAGAGTGTGAAATTTGGTGGAGGAGAAATTATGGTGTGGGGTTGTTTTTCAGGAGTTGGGCTTGGCCTCTTAGTTCCAGTGAAAGGAACTTTGAATGCTCCAGGATACCAAAACATTTCGCAACCTAGTGGGAACAGTTTGGAGCGGGGCCCCTTCCTCTTCCAACATGACTGTGCACCAGTGCACAAAGCCAGGTCCATAAAGACATGGATGACAGAGTCTGCTGTGGATGCACTTGACTGGCCTGCACAGAGTCCTAACCTGAACCCGATAGAACACCTTTGGGATGAATTAGGCCTTCTCCACCAACATCAGTGTGTGACCACACCGATGCGCTTTTGGAAGAATGGTGGAAAATTGCTATAAGCACACTCCGCAACCTTGTGGACAGCCCTCCCAGAAGAGTTGAAGCTGTAATAGCTGCAAAAGGTGGACCGACATCATATTGACCCCTATGGGTTAGGAATGGGATGGCACTTCAACTTCATATGTGAGTCAAGGCAGGTGGCCAAATACTTTTGGCAATATAGTGTATATACAAAGTCAAAACCATGAACTGGGTATTCACGTGCCACGTACCTTTTGCTGTGATCACTCAACCTGCCAGTTAATAATCATAACCCCCACCATGCGTAATAGAAAAAATAATCCACAAAGTCAAAACCATTCATCGTATATTCGAGTGTCACATATACAGTATGTGTGGCTTTTCATTAGGGATGTCCGATAATGGCTTTTTGCCGATATCCGATATGCCGATATTGTCCAACTCTTTAATTACAGATACCGATATCAACCGATATATACAGTCGTGGAATTAACACATTATTATGCCTAATTTGGACAACCAGGTATGGTGAAGATAAGGTACTTTTTAAAAAAATGAATCAAATAAAATAAGATAAATAAATTAAAAACATTTTCTTGAATAAAAAAGAAAGTAAAACAATATAAAAACAGTTACATAGAAACTAGTAATTAATGAACATTTGTAAAATGAAGTGTTAAAGGTTAGTACTATTAGTGGAGCAGCAGCACGCACAATCATGTGTGCTTACGGACTGTATCCCTTGCAGACTGTATTGATATATATTGATATATAATGTAGGAAGCAGAATATTAATAACAGAAAGAAACAACCCTTTTGTGTGAATGAGTGTGAATGGGGGAGGGAGGTTTTTTGGGTTGGTGCACTAATTGTAAGTGTATCTTGTGTTTTTTATGTGGATTTAATAAAAAAAAAAAAAAAAAAAAAAAAAAAACCTTAAAAAAAAAACCCGATACTGATAATAAAAAAAACCGATACCGATAATTTCCGATATGACATTTTAACGCATTTATCGGCCGATAATATCGGCAGACCGATATTATCGGACATCTCTACTTTTCATATAATTACAGAGATCACTCCTCTGGCCAGTTATTATTGATAACTGTCACCTTGCGTATAGTAAAAATAAATCCATAAAGTCAAATCCCACATATCCTGGATGCGCTGAGACATTAAAGTGGACATTGTAAACATGTTGTATAATTAATGCGATACCTCCTCCCACCAGTTATTAATAATAACTGGTACCTAACGTCTTAGAAATGAATACAAAAGACTTGAAAGAATCTAAGAAAGTAACGTATTAGAAATTAATACTAAAGACTTTAAATAATGAATAAAGTCAAAACCATGAATTGGTTACTCACTTGCCACATACCTTTTTGTATAGTTGCTGTGATCACTCCACTTGCCAGTTAATAGTGACCACCACCTTGCGTAATATAAAATATAATCCACAAAGTCAAAACCATGAATTGTGTTTTCGAGTGCCATATATATGTTATTATTGATAACTGCCACCTTGCGTATAGTAGAAATAAATGGAACGACTATAATCCACAAAGTGCACATATCATGGATGCACTGAGACATAGAAGTGTACATTGTAAACATGTTGTATCATTATTGTGATAGCTCCTCCCACCAGTTCATCATAACTGCTACACAACGTCTTAGAAATAAAAACAAAAGACTTGAAAGAATCCATAAAGTCAAAACCATGAATTGGGTACTCACTTTATCACATACACAGTACATACATTACCTTTTCTTATAGTTGCTGTGATCACTCCACCTACCAGTTAATAATAGTAATCGCCACCTAGCGTAATAAAAAAAAAATCCACAAACTCAAAACCATGAATGAAACGGGCTGAGACATGTAAGTGCACGGTTTAAACATGTTATATAATTAATGCGATATCTCCTCCCACCAGTTATTATTGATGACTGCCACCTTGCGTATAGTAGAAATAAATGGAACGACTATAATCCACAAAAATTAAAGTCCACATATCATGGACGGGCTGAGACAGGTAAGTGCGCGGTTTAAACATGTTATATAATTAATGCGATATCTCCTCCCACCAGTTATTATTGATAACTGCCACCTTGCGTATAGTAGAAATAAATGGAACGACTATAATCCACAAAATTAAAGTCCACATATCATGGACGGGCTGAGACAGGTAAGCGCACGGTTTAAACATGTTATATAATTAATGCGATAGCTCCTCCCACCAGTTATTATTGATAACCGTCACCTTGCGTATAGTAGAAATAATTGGAATGACTATAATCCACAAAATCAAAGTCCACATATCATGGATGCATTGAGACATCTAAGTGCACGGTTTAAACATGTTGTATAATTAATGCGATAGCTCCTCCCACCAGTTATTAATCATAACTGGCACCTGGCATCTTACAAATAAATACAAAATACTTGAAATAATCCATAAAGTCAAAACCATGAATTGGGTATTCACGTGCCACATACACAGTACATACCTTTTCTTATAGTTGCTGTGATCACTACACCTCAATCAATCAATCATCATCAATCAATGTTTATTTATATAGCCCTAAATCACAAGTGTCTCAAAGGGCTGTACAAGCCACAACGACATCCTCGGTACAGAGCCCACATACGGGCAAGGAAAAACTCACCCCAGTGGGACGTCGGTGAATGACTATGAGAAACCTTGGAGAGGACCGCATATGTGGGTAACCCCCCCCCTCTAGGGGAGACCGAAAGCAACGGATGTCGAGTGGGTCTGACATAACATTGTGAAAGTTCAGTCCACAGTGGATCCAACACATCAGCGGGAGTCCAGTCCACAGCGGGGCCAACAGGAAACCATCCCGAGCGGAGACGGGTCTGCAGCGCAGAGATGTCCCCAACCGATGCACAGGCTAGTGGTCCACCCGGGGTCCCGGCTCTGGACAGCCAGCACTTCATCCATGGCCACCGGACCTATGCGACTCCCCCTCGCAAGGGACAGGGGAGAAGAGGAGAGAAGAAAAGAAACGGCAGATCAACTGGTCTAAAAAAGGGGGGGTCTATTTAAAGGCTAGATTATACAAATGAGTTTTAAGATGGGACTTAAATGCTTCTACTGAGGTAGCATCTCTAACTGTTACCGGGAGGGCATTCCAGAGTACTGGAGCCCGAATAGAAAACGCTCTATAGCCCGCAGACTTTTTTTTGGCTCTGGGAATCACTAATAAGCCGGAGTTCTTTGAACGCAGATTTCTTGTCGGGACATATGGTACAATACAATCGGCGAGATAGGCTGGAGCTAAACCGTGTAATATTTTATACGTAAGTAGTAAAACCTTAAAGTCGCATCTTAAGTGCACAGGAAGCCAGTGCAAGTGAGCCAGTATAGGCGTAATATGATCAAACTTTCTTGTTTTTGTCAAAAGCCTTGCAGCCGCATTTTGTACCAACTGTAATCTTTTAATGCTAGACATAGGGAGGCCCGAAAATAATACGTTACAGTAATCGAGACGAGACGTAACGAACGCATGAATAATGATCTCAGCGTCGCTAGTGGACAAGATGGAACGAATTTTAGCGATATTACGGAGATGAAAGAAGGCCGTTTTAGTAACACTCTTAATGTGTGACTCAAACGAGAGAGTTGGGTCGAAGATAATACCCAGATTCTTTACCGAGTCTCCTTGTTTAATTGTTTGGTTGTCAAATGTTAAGGTGGTATTATTAAATAGATGTTGGTGTCTAGCAGGACCGATAATCAGCATTTCCGTTTTCTTAGCGTTGAGTTGCAAAAAGTTAGCGGACATCCATTGTTTAATTTCATTAAGACACGCCTCCAGCTGACTACAGTCCGGCGTGTTGGTCAGCTTTAGGGGCATGTAGAGTTGAGTGTCATCAGCATAACAGTGAAAGCTAACACCGTACTTGCGTATGATGTCACCCAGCGGCAGCATGTAAATACTAAAGAGTGCAGGGCCAAGAACCGAACCCTGGGGAACTCCGCACGTTACCTTGACATAGTCCGAGGTCACATTGTTATGGGAGACGCACTGCATCCTGTCAGTAAGATAAGAGTTAAACCAAGACAAGGCTAAGTCTGACATACCAATACGTGTTTTGATACGCTCTAATAAAATATTATGATCGACGGTATCGAAAGCGGCGCTAAGATCAAGAAGCAGCAACATAGATGACGCATCAGAATCCATCGTTAGCAATAGATCATTAGTCATTTTTGCGAGGGCTGTCTCCGTAGAGTGATTTGCCCTGAAACCGGATTGAAAAGGTTCACAGAGATTGTTAGTCACTAAGTGTTCATTTAGCTGCTGTGCAACAGTTTTTTCGAGAATTTTGGAAATAAACGGAAGGTGGGAGACCGGTCGGTAGTTTACCATGAGGTCAGGATCGAGGTTAGGTCTTTTGAGCAGAGGATGAATAACCGCTTTTTTGAATGCTAGGGGAACAGTGCCGGAGGAAAGTGATAAGTTTATAATATTTAACACTGATGGACCTAATAATACAAACAGTTCCTTGATAAGTTTCCCAGGAAGTGGGTCAAGTAAACATGTTGTTTGTTTTATCCCACTTACACGCTGTAATAATTCCTCTAATGTTATTTCATCAAAAATAGAGAGACTATTTTGGAGGGCAGTGTCCGTCGTATATACAGTCGTATTTGTGTTAATAGAACCCAGTTGTAGCTGGGATGCGTTGTCTTTAATCTCCTTTCTAATGAGTTCAATTTTCTTATTAAAGAAATTCATAAAATCATCTGCCGAGTGGGTGGAGCTACTGGGAGGAGTCCCTTGTTGGGTTAGCGATGCTACTGTACTAAACAGAAATTTAGGATCGTTTTTGTTGAGGCGGATGAGATTTGAGTAGTATTTAGCTTTAGCTAAGGTAAGCATGCGTTTATAAGTTATTAAACTATCACTCCATGCTTGATGGAAAACCTCAAGTTTAGTCGCGCGCCATTTGCGTTCCAGTTTTCTACATGATAATTTATGAGCTCTAATTTCTTCTGTAAACCATGGGGTGCGCCTTTTAGGGGCCCTTTTTTGCTTTAGCGGTGCTATACTATCAATAATTTCGCGCAAGGCATCGTCAAAGTTGTTAGTGAGTTTATCAATAGAGCCGACATAATTTGGGAATGGTGCTATTACCGAAGGCAGTAGGTCAGCAAGAGTCATCGTTGTGGCAGCATTAATGTTGCGGCCGCTATAGCAGTTATTATTATTATTAGCTTGTTGACAAAGAGTCAAAACTTCAAATTTTATAAGGTAATGATCGGACATTACTTTAGTATATGGAAGTATCATAACTTTGGAGGTGGTGACACCCCTGACAAGCACTAGATCTATTGTATTACCGTTGCGATGCGTGGGTTCATGTATTATTTGTGTAAGACCACAGCTATCAATTATGGTTTGGAGCGCCACGCACTGAGGGTCCGATGGGGTATTCATATGGATATTAATATTAAAGTCCCCCATTATGATTATATTGTCGGCGTGCGTCACTAGATCAGCAACGAACTCTGAGAATTCACTGATAAAGTCCGAATAGGGCCCAGGGGGGCGGTAGATAACAGCCAGGTCGAGAGGTAGCGGTGTGACGGACCTCATAGTAAGCACCTCAAACGATTTATATTTATTATTTAGGTTAGGGGTAAGGTTGAAATTTTCATTGTATATTAGTGCGACACCCCCTCCCCTTTTAAGAGGGCGGGCAACATGCGCATTCGTATAGTTAGGAGGAGATGCCTCATTGAGCGCAAAAAATTCGTCCGGTTTGAGCCAGGTTTCGCTAAGACCAATGACGTTAAGATTGTTGTCTCTAATGACCTCATTAACCAATAACGCCTTGGGAGACAATGATCTTATGTTTAAAAAGCCCATATTATAGGTATTGGGCTGTTTTGACGAGTTTTTGTTAAGATTATCCGTAGTGGCAATATTAACAATGTTGCGTTTATTATGCGTAGTGCACTTTAAATAGTTTCGACCATATCTAGGAATTGATATGACGGGAATTTTCCGATTGTTTGCTTGGTGCTGCAATAGACTGGACATATCATAATTTGCCACCTCAGTAGAATGCATGTCCACCTCTGACACAGACACAACAGAAAAAACATTATGTGAATTGTGTATTATTCTAAGAGAATTGCTATGCGTACATGGATTATCCAGCCTGGCGCTGGCTAGTTCTAGCTTAACTGACTCCTCACCCGGACTAACAGACATTGTAATTGCCTGTGACCGGGCTTGCTCTAGTGTAGTCAGTCAAGTGAGACTTAAATAGTAGTCTATGTTTCTAGACAGGATGATGGCGCCTTCCTGGTTAGGGTGAAGGCCGTCTCTCATCAGCAAGCCTGGTTTGCCCCAGAAAGAGGGCCAGTTATCAATAAACGTTAGTCCCTGCGTCCTACAGTAGCTAGCCAACCACTTGTTAAGCGAGACTAATCTGCTATATCTCTCATCATTGCCTCTCGCAGGCAGGGGGCCAGAGACAATTACTCGATGCCTGGACATCTTTCTGGCGAGATCACAAGTCCTGGCTATGTTTCTCTTTGTAATCTCTGACTGTCTCATTCTAGTGTCATTGGAGCCAACGTGTACAACTATATTCGCATAATTAGTGGTGCGATTAGCCTGTCGTACGTGTTTACTAGGCCTGTTGCGAGTTAGCTCCCTAAGATTAGCTTCAATGTCAGGTGCTCTGGCCCCGGGGATACACTTTATTGTGGCTGGTTTGCTAAGCTTTATGTTTCGGGTGATGGAGTCCCCTATAACTAAGGTGTGGTGCCCGGTAGACTGGGGTGTAGGACTAGCTAAAGAGCTAAATCTATTATGCGTCTCAACCGGTACACCGTAGCTTGTAGGCCGCTTAGGACTGCTACAAGCTGGGCTAGTTAGCTCGCTACAGCTAACGCTAGCAGATGTGTCCGCAACATCTAAAGTTACGACATTACTCTGCTCTAACTGGCGGACACGGCCCTCTAGCAGAGCCAACCTCTCCGTGAGTATGGTGCAAGACGCGCAGGAAGCCATTACTCACAGTGTTTTCTGTCACCGAGTGAAGTTCCTGCTGTCCTCAGGGAAGTGGTCGCGGTCTGTAGGAGTAGCTTCTTACTGACCGGCGCTGCCTTTCTCCGCGCTAGCTTAGCAGCTGGCTAGCTGAGGAAAGGGTGGTGGAACAGAGATCGGGTGATTTGCAAGTTAAATAGTACCACTAAAAATGTTTGAGAAGTGATAAAGAAAGCTGTAGAACAATTAAAAGCACACAGATAGAGCGCTACTTAGCTTTTTCGCAACAGCGAACAGACGGCGAGCAGTCACGCACGGTGAACCGTAACCGGAAGTTGCCAGTTAATAACCGTAACCGCCACCTTGCGTAATATAAAAAAATGTTCCACAACATCAAAACCATGAATTGTGTGTTCGAGTGCCACATATACGTAGCTTTTCATATTATTACTGTGATCTCTCCTCCGGCCAGTTATTATTGATAACTGCCACCTTGCGTATAGTAGAAATAAATGGAACGACTTTAATCCACAAAAATTAAAGTCCACATATCATGGACGGGCTGAGACAGGTAAGTGCACGGTTTAAACATGTTATATAATTAATGCGATAGCTCCTCCCACCAGTTAGTATTGATAACCGTCACCTTGCGTATAGTAGAAATAAATGAAACAACTATAATCCACAAAATCAAAGTCCACATATCATGGATGCATTGAGACATGTAAGTGCACGGTTTAAACATGTTATATAATTAATGCGATAGCTCCTCCCACCAGTTATTATTGATAACTGCCACCTTGCGTATAGTAGAAATAAATGGAACGACTATAATCCACAAAATTAAAGTCCACATATCATGGACGGGCTGAGACAGGTAAGCGCACGGTTTAAACATGTTATATAATTAATGCGATAGCTCCTCCCACCAGTTATTATTGATAACAGTCACCTTGCGTATAGTAGAAATAAATGGAACGACTATAATCCACAAAATTAAAGTCCACATATCATGGACGGGCTGAGACAGGTAAGCGCACGGTTTAAACATGTTATATAATTAATGCGATAGCTCCTCCCACCAGTTATTATTGATAACCGTCACCTTGCGTATAGTAGAAATAATTGGAATGACTATAATCCACAAAATCAAAGTCCACATATCATGGATGCATTGAGACATGTAAGTGCACGGTTTAAACATGTTGTATAATTAATGCGATAGCTCCTCCCACCAGTTATTAATTATAACTGGCACCTGGCATCTTACAAATAAATACAAAATACTTGAAATAATCCATAAAGTGAAAACCATGAATTGTGTATGACGTGCCACATACACAGTACATACCTTTTCTTATAGTTGCTGTGGTCACTCCACCTGCCAGTTAATAACCGTAACCGCCACCTTGCGTAATATAAAAAAATGTTCCACAACATCAAAACCATGAATTGTGTGTTCGAGTGCCACATATACGTAGCTTTTCATATTATTACTGTGATCACTCCTCCGGCCAGTTATTATTGATAACTGCCACCTTGCGTATAGTAGAAATAAATGGAACGACTATAATCCACAAAATTAAAGTCCACATATCATGGACGGGCTGAGACAGGTAAGCGCACGGTTTAAACATGTTATATAATTAATGCGATAGCTCCTCCCACCAGTTATTATTGATAACCGCCACCTTGCGTATAGTAGAAATAAATGAAACAACTATAATCCACAAAATCAAAGTCCACATATCATGGATGCGTTGAGACATGTAAGTGCACGGTTTAAACATGTTGTATAATTAATGCGATAGCTCCTCCCACCAGTTATTAATCATAACTGGCACCTGGCATCTTAGAAATAAATACTTGAAATAATCCATAAAGTCAAAACCATGAATTGGGTATTCACGTGCCACATACACAGTACATACCTTTTCTTATAGTTGCTGTGATCACTCCACATGCCAGTTAATAATAGTAATCGCCACCTAGCGTAATAAATAAAAAAATCCACAAAGTCAAAACCATGAATTGTATATTCGAGTGCCACATATATGTGGCTGTTCATATACTGTGATCCCTCCTCCGGCCAGTTAATATTGATAACTGCCACCTGGCGTGTTAGAAAATAAATAGAAAAGACTTGAAATAATCAAATAAGTCAAAACCATGAATTGTGTATTCACGTGCCACATGTACGTATCTTTTTTTATATTATTACTGGGATCACCTTTTGACAATCACCAGGACCTTGCGTAGAATTAAAAAAAATGAAAATACTTGAAATAATCTGCAAATTCAAACCCATGAATCGGGACTTTGCATGCCACATACATGCAGAGCTTTCATAAGATTACTGTAATCATTCCTCCCGCCAGTTATTAACAAAAACTGGCACCTTCTGTAATAGAAATACTTAGAAAAGACTCGTCAAAAATCCATACAGTCAAAACCATGTATGGGAAGTAATTCATGTGCCACATGTATGTAGCTTTTTATAGAATTACTGGGATCACTCCTCCCACCAGTTATTAATGATACCTGCCACCTTGCATACTAGAAATAAATAGAAAATACGTGAAATAATCCACAGAGGGGGAGCCCTTCAAATTTTTACATCCACTTGTTATTTCATATGTTGACCAGAGGGGGAGCCTTTCAAGTTTTTACACACACTTATTACATATGTTGGCCAGACGGGGAGCAATTCATTTTTTTTAAAAATTTTTTTAGACACACTTGTTATTTCATATGTTGACCAGAGGAGGAGCCTTTCAAATTTTTACACACACTTATTACATATGTTGGCCAGAGGGAGAGCACTTAATTTTTTTTACACACACTTGTCATTTCATATATTGACCAGAGGCGGAGCCCTTCAAATTTTTACACATACTTGTCATTTCATATGTTGACCAGGGGGGGGGCCCTTAAATGATTTCCCACACACTTGTTAGTTCATATGTTGACCAGACGGGGATCCCTTACATTTTTTTGCACACTTGTTATTTCATATGTTGACCAGAGGGGGAGCCCTTCATTTTTTTACACACACTTGTTATTTTATATGTTGACCAGAGGGGGAGCCCTTCAAATTTTTACACACACTTGTTATTACATATGTTGGCCAGAGGGGGAGCCCTTACATGTTTTCCCACACACTTGTTAGTTCATATGTTGACCAGAGGGGGATCCCTTAAATTTTTTTGCACACTTGTTATTTCATATGTTGACCAGAGGGGGAGCCCTTCAAATTTTTACACACACTTGTCATTTCATATGTTGACCAGAGGGGGAGCACTTCAAATTTTTACACACACTTGTTATTTCATATGTTGACCAGAGGGGGAGCCCTTCAAATTTTTACACACACTTGTTATTACATATGTTGACCAGAGGGGGATCCTTTCAAATTTTTACACACACTTGTTATTACATATGTTGGCCAGAGGGGGAGCACTTCATTTTTTTATACACACTTGTCATTTCATATATTGACCAGAGGGGGAGCCCTTTTAAAACCGACACAGTCAATTTGAAAAATCTGTCCTTTTTGGGATCACCCTCATTTTGATAGATTTCACCACCAGGGGTGCAAATGAGACATTCTGTATTAGATGCAATGGTATAACACACACACACACACACACACACACACACACACACACACACACACACACACACACACACACACACACACACACACACACACACACACACACACACACACTAGATTTCTACATCCAATCATAGCCCCACATTGTTGAAATAAGCGCTCGCTTAAAACTACTCAACAAAAACGGCGCTTTTGCCAATATTTAGGACCCGGGAGCGACTTTGATCCCAAACGTTTTGATAGGAACGGCGGCGTACGAATTCTAGCGACGGAAGAGCAAAGAAAGACTTTCAAGGCGACACTGCGCTAACACGCTCATTCCTTAAGAGAATCACAGCGCCACAATCAAACCGTCTTGAGTCAACATTTAAATTCCTGATCTGCATAAAAATAATGAAATAAAAGCGAGAGGAAGGCGGGGGGGGGGGGGGGGGGGGGCTCCTTTCACGCTGTGAGAAGACTTTAAAAGGGGAAACAATGCCTCCGCCTTTTGAGGCCTTTGGAGATTTTGCTCTCTCATCACGTATTCATGAAAGCGTGAGGATGGAGACAAACGCTGGAATAACACAATGTTCACCCTTTTTGATATAAATACACTCCTGGGCCACTTACTCAATGGCAAGATATGGAATTTGATACAGAAATTCTGCCTTTATGAATATAATCATGCTCATATGTTCATATTTTGTTCCTAATTTGCTGCACTGCATCAAACTGACAGATGCTTCCAATATGTTAGCATTTTTGCTACATCAATATTAGCATCTAAGCTTAATAATAAGCATGTTGATCATTTCATATACTGGATGCAATCATACATTGGTACATTGTGTGTGTTAAAGATGCTAAAACCAATCCAAGATATGCTAAGCTATCTGAGCAAAACACCTCAGCTTCGGGTTACAGGTGACAAAGCTAACAACTAATTGTATTACTAATTAATTCATTTTTAGAACATGCTGAAAGTCAATAAAAAATGTGCAGCAGAACAAAAATGGCCCCCTTGCATTAGATTGTGAAGGTGCACCAAAATACACCTCAATATCTCTCAAGCTTTTAATAAGCACGTTTCCCTTTAAAGATTGAAAATCAATTATGATAAAATCCAATTTAAAAAAAAAAAAAAAAAAAAAAAAAAATATATATATATATATATTTTTTTTTTACAAAAGAATATTTGATTTACAATTTTTTTTTTAGAAACATTGGATGAATTTTACAATAATATATATATATATATATATATATATATATATATATATATATATATATATATATATATATATATATATATATATATATATATATATATATTTTTTACAAAAGAATATTTGATTTACAATTTTTTTTTTTAGAAACATTGGATGAATTTTACAATAAAAATGTACAAAAAAAATAATACTATATATATATATATATATATATATATATATATATATATATATATATAAAAAGAAAGTTGCATAAATAATAAATAAGTAATACAACACAATCATTCATAGTATAAATTAAGTCAAACTATTTACAAGAACAAAAATAAAAGAAAAAAAAACTAAATATTTTTTTTCAAACCAGCAAAAATAGGAAAAAGTTCAGTAATTCAGAAAATTAAGTCATATTAAGAGAAAAAAGTTGTAATTTTATGACAATAAAGTAATGGTATCAGAGTAAATAAGGAAATGTAGCTGCGGGTTGGTAAAATGTTTTAGATAAAGTCGCAACATTATAAAAAAGAAACAAAATAAATAAAACTGCTACTTTTTGGGGGGGATTAGGTTGACAAAAAAGTTATATTACAGGAATAAAAAAATAAATAATTTTAAGACAATAAAGTCATGATATCAGATAAAATAAGAAAATGTAGATGTTGGTTGGTAAAATGTTTTTGATAAAGTCACAACATTATAAGAAACAAACAATAAATAAAGTTGCAACTTTTGGGGGGAAATTAGTTTGACAAAAAAGTTATAATATTAGAATAGAATAGAATAGAAAGTACTTTTTTGATCCCTGGGGGAAATTCAGCACCACAGTTCGCTCACAATAGACAATAATACTGGAATAAATAAAATAAAATATATATTTTTTAATTTTCTGACAAAGTCATGAAATCAAAGAAAATAATAAAATTTAGATGCTGGTTGGTAAAATGTTTTGGATAAAGTTGCAATATTATAAGAAACAAGCAAAATTCATAAAGTTGCAACTTTTTTAGGGTAATTAGGTCGACAAAAAAGTTATGTTACAGGAATAAATAAAATAAAATACAAAATTGGTAATTGTCTGACAATAAAGTCATGATAGAGAGAATAAGAAAATGCAGATGTTGGTTGGTAAAATGTTTTTGATAAAGTCGCAACATTATAAGAAACAAACGCAAGAAATAAAGTTGCAACTTTTTGAGTGAAATTAGGTTGACAAAAAAGTTCTAATATACAGGAAAAAATAAAATAAAATATATATATTTTAAAATTTATGACAATAAAGTCATGATATCAGAAAAAATAAGAACATTTAGATGCTGGTTGGTAAAATGTTTTTGATAAAGTCACAACATTATAAGAAACAAACAAAATAAATAAAGTTGCAACTTTTTGGGGGGAATTAGGTAGACAAAAAAGTTATATTACAGAAATAAAAAATAAAATAAAATAAATAAATAATTTTAAGACAATAAAGTCATGATATCAGAGAAAATAAAATGTAGATGCTGGTTGGCAAAATGTTTTTGATAAAGTCACAACATTATAAGAAACAAACAATAAATAAAGTTGCAACTTTTTTGGGGGGAAATTAGGTTGACAAAAAAGTTACAATATTACTGGAATAAATAAAATAAAACATATATTTTTTAATTTTCGGACAAAGTCACGAGATCAGAGAAAATAAGAAAATGTCGATGCTTGTTGGTAAAATGTTTTGGATAAAGTTGCAACATTATAAGAAACAAGCAAAATTCATAAAGTTGCAACTTTTTTAGGGTAATTAGGTCGACAAAAAAGTTATATTACAGGAATAAATAAAATTAAATAAAAAATTGGTAATTTTTAGACAATAAAGTCATGATATCAGAGAAAATAAGAACATTTAGATGCTGGTTGGTAAAATGTTTCTGATAAAGTCGCAACATTATAAGAAACAAACAATAAATAAAGTTGCAACTTTTTGGGGGGAAATTAGGTGGACAAAAAAGTTATAATATGACAGGAATAAAAAAAAAAAAAGTTTTTAAATTTTCTGACAAAGTCATGAGATCAGAGAAAATAAGAAAATTTAGATGCTTGTTGGTAAAATGTTTTGGATAAAGTTGCAACATTATAAGAAATAAGCAAAATTCATAAAGTTGCAACTTTTTTAGGGTAATTAGGTCGACAAAAAAGTTATATTACAGGAATAAATAAAATTAAATAAAAAAGTGGTAATTTTTAGACAATAAAGTCATGATATCAGAGAAAATAAGAACATTTAGATGCTGGTTGGTAAAATGTTTTTGATAAAGTCGCAACATTATAAGAAACAAACAATAAATAAAGTTGCAACTTTTTTGGGGGAAATTAGGTCGACAAAAAAGGTTATAATATTACAGGAATAAATAAAATAAAATAAAAATAAAATTATTTTATGACAATAAAGTCATGTATCAGAGAAAATAAGAACATTTAGATGGTGGTTGGCAATATGTTTTTGATAAAGTCACAACATTATAAGAAACAAACGCAATAAATAAAGTTGCAACTTTTTGGGTGAAATTAGGTCGACAAAAAAGTTCTAATATACAGGAAAAAATAAAATAAAATATATATATTTTAAATTTATTACAATAAAGTCATGATATCAGAGAAAATAAGAACATTTAGATGCTGGTTGGCAAAATGTTTTTGATAAAGTCACAACATTATAAGAAACAAACAATAAATAAAGTTGCAACTTTTTTGGGGGAAATTAGGTTGACAAAAAAGTTATAATATTACAGGAATAAATTTTAAAAAAAAGTTTTTAAATTTTCTGACAAAGTCATGAGATCAGAGAAAATAAGAAAATGTCCATGCTGGTTGGTAAAATGTTTTTGATAAAGTTGCAACATTATAAGAAACAAGCAAAATTCATAAAGTTGCTACTTTTTTTTAGGATAATTAGGTCGACAAAAAAGTTATAATATTACAGGAATAAATAAAATAAAATACAAAATTTGTAATTTATGACAATAAAGTCATGTATCAGAGAAAATAAGAACATTTAGATGCTGGTTGGTAAAATGTTTTTGATAAAGTCGCAACATTATAAGAAACAAACAAAATAAATAAAGTTGCAACTTTTTGGGGGAAATTAGGTCGACAAAAAAGTTATAATATTACAGGAATAAATTAAAAACAATTTTTTTTTAATTTTCTGACAAAGTCATGAGATCAGAGAAAATAAGAACATTTAGATGCTGGTTGGTAAAATGTTTTTGATAAAGTTGCAACATTATAAGAAACAAGCAAAATTCATAAAGTTGCAACTTTTTTTTATGGTAATTAGATTGACAAAAAAGTTATAATATTACAGGAATAAATAAAATAAAATACAAAATTGGTAATTTTCTGACAATAAAGTCATGTATCAGAGAAAATAAGAAAATGCAGATGTTGGTTGGTAAAATGTTTTTGATAAAGTCGCAACATTATAAGAAACAAACAATAAATAAAGTTGCAACTTTTTGGGGGGAAATTAGGTGGACAAAAAAGTTATAATATAACAGGAATAAATTTAAAAAATTTTTTTTTAAATTTTCTGACAAAGTTATGAGATCAGAGAAAATAAGAAAATTTAGATGCTTGTTGGTAAAATGTTTTGGATAAAGCAAAATTCATAAAGTTGCAACTTTTTTAGGGTAATTAGGTCGACAAAAAAGTTAGATTACAGGAATAAATAAAATTAAATAAAAAAGTGGTAATTTTTAGACAATAAAGTCATGATATCAGAGAAAATAAGAACATTTAGATGCTGGTTGGTAAAATGTTTTTGATAAAGTCACAACATTATAAGAAACACACAAAATAAATAAAGTTGCAACTTTTTTCATCTAACACAATTTCCCAACTCATATGGAAACAGGGTTTGTATATATATATATATATATATATATATATATATATATATATATATATATATATATATATATATATATATATATATATATATATATATATATATTATATATATATATATATACACACACATATATACATATATATGTATACACACACGTATATATATGCATACATATGTATATATATATATACATATGTATATATATATATACATATACACACACACACACACACACACACACATATATATATATATATATATATATATATATATATATATATATATATATATATATATATATATATATATATATATATATATACATAGACACACACACATATATATACACCTGTATACACATATAGCTTGCTAGTTGTTGTTGTTGTAGCCTGTAGGGGGCACTGTTGCCTAAAAAGAGCCCAAAGAGCTGTTGTGTTGATGAGGATGTCCCACTCTGCCCTCCATTAACGCACCAAGGGAGACGTCGTCACAGCTTTTTGATATCGGGGAAAAGAGGGCGACATTAACGCTCATAATTCATCACACAAATCAGGCGAGGAGGATCACAGCAATTAGCAGCTGTAGCTCCATTTTTGTTTACAGCGCTCTCATCTTATTTTGGAGGGTCGGGTCGACGCTTTCAGCAGCTTTGAAGATGAACAAACGCCACATCACAGCAAATTACACGGATGTACTTTTTCAACACAAGCAACCTACCATTGAAGTCACTTGATCTGTTCCAGGGTCAAACTGTTGCCGTCATCAAACCTCCAACATTCCCAGCAAGTGTAAAGAAGTGCTTACCACTGTCCAACGCAACCAAGTCAAAGTCAAACTACAGCACGGTGCTGCCCCCGGGGGCATTCTATAGGTACTGCAGAAATGAGTTAGAAGATACATTTCTAATTCTATGGTTATCATCACACTTTGTCATCACTACTAGCCTTTTTAACACATTGTTTTTGCTTTGTCTTTTGTAGCATACCTTATGGCTATTTTTGTATATAGAGACCTCCATTGCAGTTATAAGATACCTTTCTTGTTCTATGGTTATCATCACACTTTGTCATCACTACTAGCCTTTTTTTTTACACATTGTTTTTGCTTTGTCTTTTGTGGCATACCTTATGGCTATTTTTGTATATAGAGACCTCCATTGCAGTTATAATATACCTTTCTGGTTCTATGGTTATCATCACACTTTGTCATCACTACTAGCCTTTTACACATTGTTTTTGTTTTGTCTTTTGTGGCATAACTTTTGGCTACTTTTGTATATAGGGACCTCCATTGCAGTTAAAAGATACATTCCTCGTTCTATGGTTATCATCACACTTTGTCATCACTACTGGCCTTTTACACGTTGGTTTTGTTTGGTCTTTTGTGGCATAACTTTTGGCTATTTTTGTATATAGAGACCTCCATTGCAGTTATATTATCCATTTCTGGTTCTATGGTTATCATCACACTTTGTCATCACTCCTGGCCTTTTACACATTGGTTTTGTTTTGTCTTTTGTGGCATAACTTTTGGCTATTTTTTAATATAGGGACCTCTATTCTAGTTATAAGATACATTTCTCATTCTATGGTTACCATCACACTTTGCGATCACTACTGGCCTTTTACACGTTGGTTTTGCTTTGTCTTTTGTGGCATAACTTTTGGTTATTTTTGTATATAGAGACCTCCATTGCAGTTATAATATCCATTTCTGGTTCTATGGTTATCATCACACTTTGTCATCACTCCTAGCATTTTACATAATGTTTTTGCTTTGTTCTTTCGTGGCATAACTTTTCGCTATTTTTTAATATAGGGACCTCCATTGCAGTTATAAGATACCTTTCTGGTTCTATGGTTATCATCACACTTTGCCATCACTACTAGCCTTTTACACGTTGGTTTTGCTTTGTCTTTTGTAGCAGACCTGATGGCTATTTTTGTATATAGAGACATCCATTGCAGTTATAATATCCCTTTTTTGTTCTATGGTTATCATCACACTTTGTCATCACTACTGGCCTTTTTTACACATTGTTTTTGCTTTGTCTTTTGTGGCATAACCTATGGCTATTTTTGTATATAGAGACCTCCATTGCAGTTATAATATACCTTTCTGGTTCTATGGTTATCATCACACTTTTCCTCTTTGCTATCACTTTCATAGCCTTTTACGGAAAACACAAAAAAACTAAAGACAGAAGAAAACACTTTGGTTTTGTTTGACTTTTGTGTCATATTTTTTTTTTAGCAATTCTAAGATCTATTTCTGGTTCTATGGTTATCATCACGTTTACTCTTTGCCATCCCCTGCAACCTTCTTTTTTTTAATTTTTTTTTTTACAGAAAACACAAAAACAGCAAAACAAAAAACCAAGCAAAAGCAAATGACGTTGGTTTTGTTTGACTTTTTTTTTTTAGCAGTTTTTGCATGCCGATCATTTTGTGCTTGAACTCCAAATTGTACCACTTCAGGGGTGTTCCACTTGAGATGGAGACTGTTCCCGCGATAGCGTCAACGCGCTAATGGTCGTCCAGACAATTCGGCCTTCTTCTGCTTGGTGCAACAAGGCATTTGAGGCATGAAAGTAGGAAAAAGATGGAAATAAGCGAGGACTTCATTATGCCAAGGTCGTTAGAGCCGGCCTTTTATCCTCCTCTGCACTTATTGGAGGGTTAGGGAACCCTGTTCTCCATCACCCAAGGCCTCACCTTTGAACACACACACACACACACACACACACACACACACACACACACACACACACACGCAGGTATCTCTTTCATTTGGCCTTCTAGAATTTCATCACTCCCTTTTACATCACACCGGCTCCAGGTGGGCGTGTCGGCGCGTCTGCCGCTACTCTAGAAAAAGGACGTGAATAATGCACGGGGACCGAGTTGGCGCATCGTCGCCGTAGAAACGTGCCCGTAGAAGCAGATTCAAGGACTTATCCGCATAAATGAGTGTGGGGAGCGTAGCCGCTAAAGCGTGATGGCGTCATGAAAGGGACGTGCGTCAGTCCTCGCGTATCAAAGTACTGAAAGCAACCGCGTCAGTTGGTCTGACAGGTAGCGTCTTGCTGTTTGTCTTTTATTTCGTGCGTGGTTCTGGCCGACCCCTGCAGTTCTGGACGTGGCTTCTTGAGGCTTTTTTGTGCCAAAATGCACCAAATTTCATGTTGCTAGGTAAAACAGGTTTCGGGGGCTGCATTTTTTTGAACTTCCAGGTGGTACCACAGAGCCCATTTTGAGGCTTTACACCAGCAACTAATATTTTATGTAGAGATGTCCGATAATATCGGCAGGACAATATTATCGGCCGATAAATGCGTTAAAATGTAATATCGGAAATTATCGGTATCGGTTTTTTATTATCTGTATCGTTTGTTTTTGTTTTTGTTTTTTTAAAATTATTTTTTAATTAAATCAACATAAAAAACACAAGATACACTCACAATTAGTGCACCAACCCATTTTTAATATTGGAAATTATCGGTATCGTTTTTTTTATTATCAGTATCGTTTTTTTTTGTTTTGTTTTGTTTTTTTATTAAATCCGCATAAAAAACACAAGATACACTTCCAATTAGTGCACTAACCCAAAAAAAACCTCCCTCCCCCTTTTACACTCATTCACACAAAAGGGTTGTTTCTTTCTGTTATTAATATTCTGCTTCCTACATTATATATCAATATATATCAATACAGTCTGCAAGGGATACAGTCCGTAAGCACACATGATTGTGCGTGCTGCTGCTCCACTAATAGTACTAACCTTTAACAGTTAATTTTACTCATTTTCATTAATTACTAGTTTCTATGTAACTGTTTTTATATTGTTTTACTTTCTTTTTTATTCAAGAAAATGTTTTTAATTTATTTATCTTATTTTTTTTTAAAAGTACCTTATCTTCACCATACCTGGTTGTCCAAATTAGGCATAATAATGTGTTAATTCCACGACTGCATATATCGGTTGATATCGGTATCGGTTGATATCGGTATCTGTAATTAAAGAGCTGGACAATATCGGAATATCGGATATCGGCAAAAAGCCATTATCGGACATCCCTAATTTTATGTATTTTTTTTTATACCAATTTTCACAAATTTTGCAAGATTTTGAATATTGAAAAAAGGCAAATATTTGTCATTTACATAATTCCATCTATTGACATGTGCATTGTTGTACAAACCCCGTTTCCATATGAGTTGGGAAATTGTGTAAGATGTAAATATAAACGGAATACAATGATTTGCAAATCATTTTCAACCCATATTCAGTTGAATGCACTACAAAGACAACATATTTGATGTTCAAACTCATAAACTTTATTTATTTTTGCAAAAAAACTTAGAATTTCATGGCTGCAACACGTGCCAAAGTAGTTGGGAAAGGGCATGTTCACCACTGTGTTACATGGCCTTTCCTTTTAACAACACTCAGTAAAGGTTTGGGAACTGAGGAGACACATTTTTGAAGCTTCTCAGGTGGAATTCTTTCCCATTCTTGCTTGATGTACAGCTTAAGTTGTTCAACAGTCCGGGGGTCTCCCTTGTGCTATTTTAGGCTTCATAATGCGCCACACATTTTCAATGGGAGACAGGTCTGGACTACAGGCAGGCCAGTCTAGTACCCGCACTCTTTTACTATGAAGCCACGTTGATGTAACACGTGGCTTGGCATTGTCTTGCTGAAATAAGCAGGGGCGTCCATGGTAACGTTGTTTGGATGGCAACATATGTTGCTCCAAAACCTGTATGTACCTTTCAGCATTAATGGTGCCTTCACAGATGTGTAAGTTACCCATGTCTTGGGCACTAATACACCCCCATACCATCACAGATGCTGGCTTTTACACTTTGCACCTATAACAATCCGGATGGTTCTTTTCCTCTTTGGTCCGGAGGACACGACGTCCACAGTTTCCAAAAACTATTTGAAATGTGGACTCATCAGACCACAGAACACTTTTCCACTTTGTATCAGTCCATCTTAGATGAGCTCAGGCCCAGCGAAGCCGACGGCGTTTCTGGGTGTTGTTGATAAACGGTTTTCGCCTTGCATAGGAGAGTTTTAACTTGCACTTACAGATGTAGCGACCAACTGTAGTTACTGACAGTGGGTTTCTGAAGTGTTCCTGAGCCCATGTGGTGATATCCTTTACACACTGATGTGGCTTGTTGATGCAGTACAGCCTGAGGGATGGAAGGTCACGGGCTTAGCTGCTTACGTGCAGTGATTTCTCCAGATTCTCTGAACCCTTTGATGATATTACGGAGCGTAGATGGTGAAATCCCTAAATTCCTTGCAATAGCTGCTTGAGAAAGGTTGTTCTTAAACTGTTCAACAATTTGTTCAGGCATTTGTTGACAAAGTGGTGACCCTCGCCCCACCCTTGTTTGTGAATGACTGAGCATTTCATGGAATCTACTTTTATACCCAATCATGGCACCCACCTGTTCCCAATTTGCCTGTTCACCTGTGGGATGTTCCAAATAAGTGTTTGATGAGCATTCCTCAACTTTATCAGTATTTATTGCCACCTTTCCCAACTTCTTTGTCACGTGTTGCTGGCATCAAATTCTAAAGTTAATGATTATTTGCAAAAAAAAAAAATGTTTATCAGTTTGAACATCAAATATGTTGTCTTTGTAGCATATTCAACTGAATATGGGTTGAAAAGGATTTTCAAATCATTGTATTCCGTTTATATTTACATCTAACACCATTTCCCAACTCATATGGAAACGGGGTTTGTACTTACACAAAAGTATCATTGTCAGCACGTGCGTTTTTTAAGGCATGGCTACTTAAGACTTATTGTGATGTTCCATGTTGCTAAGTAAAACAGGCTTTCGGGGTTTTTGAAAAATTCCAGGGGGCGCCACTGAGCCATTTTAAAGGCATAACAACAGCATCCTTTACCTTTACCCACAGACAAGGTTTGCAAAATTTGAGTTTTGGAAGGAAATTATTTTGACTGTTCGAGTGGAATGTTCATTATTATAAAAACTAAGATGTTAACACCTCCCTCCGCGCACGCAGGGAAGTTTGTAATCCCCCAAATTTTGTATCGTAAACAAAAAACTCACTTGTGTAATTTCATATTTATTCCAAAATGTTCCCCTAACAGACAATGAATTGTTAACGTAAATATTTAAAGTTTTTTTTTTTTGTACAATTGTAATTGTTTGCTGGCTTTCGCTTGTTGCTAGGCAGAATTTGTGGGTCAAAATTATTCTTTGCCCTACGGGCAAATAAAGTAGTTGAGAAAATTCAGATTTTTAAAATAATTTAGAAAAGAGCACAATAAAGATTAGTTTTTATTTTGATGTATCTATTATTTAATGACATTTAGAATACAAATGTTTAATTTAATTTAAATTACTTTATTATTAATTTTAATTTACGACACATGCGCCGTAAAAGACAAAAACGTTTTGTTTAAAAAAAAAAAAAAATACACATCTTTCACGGAAAAAAGTTTTTTGTTTTGTTTTCTGTTTTTTCATCTTTTTAATTCTTTTTTAAATCTTACAATTTATGTATTTGATTTATTTTAATTATTGCTATTAGTCTTCTTGAAATATGTTTTGTCTTTTGCTGTTGTTTGTTTGATGTGATGTTTTATAAGCCTTTACATTACCAACATTTCAATGCATATTGTTGTTTAAGTGTCGGCGTTCCAATTGGAAATCGTCAAATAAATCATATTTAATAAAAAAAAAAAATAAGGGCAGTGTCATGTTTTGTACTTTATATTAATTAAATTAAAAAATGTTATTCTAAATTTAATTAAATAATAGATACATCAAAATACAAAATAATAAAAACAAATCTTTATTGTGCTCTTTTCTAAATTATTTTAAAAAATCAGAAATTTCTCAACTACTTTATTTGAGAATAATTTTGACCCACAAATTCTGCCTAGCAACAAGCGAAAGCCAGCAAACAATTACAATTGTACAAAAAAAAAAAAAACGTCAAATATTTATGTCAACAATTCATTGTCTGTTCGGGGAACATTTTGGAATAAATATGAAATTACACAAGTGAGTTTGTTTGTGTAACAGGGGTGTCAAACTCCTTTTCACCGAGGGCCACATCGCAGTCATGGCTGCCCTCAGAGGGCCGCTTGTAACGGAGAGTAACATTCACCTCATAATATTATTGCACAACAATATATATTTTTTACGTACTCCGTAAAAAAAAAATCTGTAGCCTGGCAGAACTTTACCGTGGATTCGATCGTTTTTTTGGTCTTTACAGGATATTGCTGTAAATGGAAAAAGGCTACCATCTTTTTTTTTACAGTAAAATTCTGGCGACAGAGCAGCCAGTGTTACTCATGTATTACTTTAAATAGAAACAATGTACTGTATGTACTCTGCATGCCAGCATGTATTCCCAACCATTTTGACCACAACCAATAGGGGGTGCTGTTTTACCCTACCCTTCTCAGAGCCCCACCATTGCTTTTGTTCTAAATAGCAAGGACGCTGCTTCAGATTTAAAGCGGCAGTGACGTATCAAGATGAGCGCTCAGCACCTGACGGGACACGATCGATGAAAAGCAATTGAAAGGACGGCGTGGTGGGCGGAGCGCGAGGGCACGCGTGGGCCGTGACCTTTAGCACGCGGCCGCTAACGCGCGGAGACTGAGAGGATAAACTTTGTAAGAGGTGTTGCTTCTCCCTCCTGTGATTCGCTGCATTGTGATGTTTATTAATATGGAGCAGCAGGTCCATATTCATGTCCCCAGATACGCTGCATAACCACAATCTTGTGTGTATTGTTTGTTGTGTCTCGGAGTAACGTACTTGGAGGCACAAGGAGTTAATTGTGTTATGATTACGCAAAAAAAAAAAAAAAAAAAAAAAATTCAACCCATTCTCATGGGACTTTATGATGTACTAGGGTTGTCCCGATACTAGGGATGTCCGATAATATCGGACTACCGATATTATCGGCCGATAAATGCTTTAAAATGTAATATCGGAAATGATCGGTATCGGTTTCAAAAAGTAAAATGTATGACTTTTTAAAAGGTCGCTGTGTACACGGACGTAGGGAGAAGTACAGAGCGCCAATAAACCTTAAAGGCACTGCCTTTGCGTGCCGGCCCAGTCACATAATATCTACAACTTTTCACACACACAAGTGAATGCAACCCATACTTGGTCAACAGCCATACAGGTCACACTGAGGGTGACCGTATAAACAACTTTAACACTGTTACAAATATGCGCCACGCTGTGAACCCACACCAAACAAGAATGACAAACACATTTCGGGAGAACATCCGCACCGTAACACAACAGAACAAATACCCAGAACCCCTTGCAGCACTAACTCTTCCGGGACGCTACAATATACACCCCCCGCTACCGAAACCCCGCCCACCTCAACCTCCTCATGCTGTCTCAGGGAGAGCATGTCCAAAAATTCCAAGCTGCTGTTTTGAGGCATGTTAAAAAAAATAATGCACTTTGTGACTTCAATAATAAATATGGCAGTGCCATGTTGGCATTTTTTTTAGGGATGTCCGATAATGGCTTTTTGCCGATATCCGATATTGTCCAACTCTTTAATTACCGATACCGATATCAACCGAGATCTGTACCGAGGATGTCGTTGTGGCTTGTACAGCCCTTTGAGACACTTGTGATTTAGGGCTATATAAATAAACATTGATTGATTGATTGATATATACAGTCGTGGAATTAACACATTATTATGCCTAATTTGGACAACCAGGTATGGTGAAGATAAGGTACTTTTAAAAAAATATATAAAATAAGATAAATAAATTAAAAACATTTTCTTGAATAAAAAAGAAAGTACAACAATATAAAAACAGTTACATAGAAACTAGTAATGAATGAAAATGAGTAAAATTAACTGTTAAAGGTTAGTACTATTAGTGGAGCAGCAGCACGCACAATCATGTGTGCTTACGGACTGTATCCCTTGCAGACTGTATTGATATATATTGATATATAATGTAGGAAGCAGAATATTAATAACAGAAAGAAACAACCCTTTTGGGGGAGGGAAGTTTTTTGGGTTGGTGCACTAATTGTAAGTGTATCTTGTGTTACGATACCGATAATTTCCGATATTACATTTTAACGCATATATCGGCCGATAATATCGGCAGGCCGATATTATCGGACATCTTTAATTTTTTTCCTTAACTTGAGTTGATTTATTTTGGAAAACCTTGTTACATTGTTTAATGCAGGGCTGTCCAAAGTGCGGCCCGCAGCTAATTGTTTACCGGCCCGCCACACATTCTGCAAAAATTGCAAAATTGATAATATTGCAAAAATGTAAAAAAACATTTAAAAAAAGTGTAATGAGGTAAAATCTAACAAGAAAAAGTTGCAATGTTGACACAAAGCTGCCATGCAGGCTGTTTTTTTTTTCTTTTGTCTTTGTTTATTTTTCTTTTTTTTTTGCCATTGCTAAAAAAAAAAAAAAAAAGACAAAAGACTAAAAATCTATGTTATAATGAATTATTACTTAAAAAATATGACTTTAAATTTTTTTTTTGTGGACAAAATATTGCATATATTGTGTGGTTGCCATAAAAAAACATCAAAGTTTTATTTGAAAAAAAGAGCATAATACAAACAAAATAATAGTTCAAACGTAAAATGGACAGATATATCTGAAGTTGATCTCGTAATTTAAGTGTTAAAAGTAAAAAAAAAACTAATAAAAAAAGTATCACTTTATGAGTGGGGGACATTTTGGATCCCAAATATATTTAGTAGGATTTTATTTAACATTTCACTGTGATTACTCAAAAATATGAAATAATTAAAATCAATGGTGTCCTGCATTATTGATCTTTTAGGGCTCTAATGACTAAATACTGCATATTTTAGTTTTACTATAAAAACAAAGTTGTCTTTGACAGAAAAGGCATAAAACCTTTTTTTTTTTTTTTTTTTTATACTTTATATCAACCTGAAGTTGATATAGAGATTTACTGTAAGCTTTAAATAAAACATAATAATAATTTGACTTATTTTTTTACATTTTAATGACTGAGACCCTTTATGGTCCCCGTGAGCCCTAAATGTTAAGAAAAAAAAAAATCCATATATTTTGTTAAGGTTTGAAAATGAAAAATATCAAAATGGCCCCCGCATGCTTAAATTTTTCCGTGTGGAAAAAGTTTGGACACCCCTGGTTTAATGCATCCAGCGGGGCATCACAACAAAATGAGGCATAATAATGTGTTAATTCCAACACTGTATATATCGGTATCGGTTGATATCGGAATCGGTAACTACGAGTTGGACAATATCGGAATATCGGATATCGGCAAAAAAGCCATTATCGGACATCTCTACCCGATACCAATAGTTATTTTTACCAAAATGTATTTCAAGACTTTTCGGTACTTTTCGATACTTTTCTAAATAAAGGGGACCCCAAAAAATGTAATTATTGGCTTTATATTAACCAAAAATCTTCGGGTACATTAAACATATGTTTATTATTGCAAGTTTGTCCTTCAATAAAATAGTGAACATACAAGACAACTTGTCTTTTAGTAGTAAGTAAACAAACAAAGGCTCCTAATTAGTCTGCTGACGTATGCAGTAACATATTGTGTCATTTATACACCTATTATTTTGTCAACATTATTAAGGACAAGCGGTAGAAAATGAATTATTAATCTACTTGTTCATTTACTGTTAATATCTGCTTACTTTCTCTTTTAACATGTTCTAGCTACACTTCTGTTCAAATGTAATAATCACTTATTCTTCTCTTGTTTGATACTTTACATTAGTTTTGGATGATACCACAAATTTGGGTATCAATCCGATACCAAGTAGCTACAGGATCATACATTGGTCATATTCAAAGTCCTCATGTGTCCAGGGACATATTTCCCGAGTTTATAAACATAATATACATTTTTAAAACGGAAAAAAGATTTTGTGACGATGAAAAATATCGATGTAATCATAGTAGTATCGACTAGATACGCTCCTGTACTTGGTATCATTACAGTGGATGTCAGGTGTAGATCCATCCATGGCATTTGTTTACATTGTGACGGCGGTGAGCTACGGTGTGTAGTACTTTTTAGAGGTGGTATAGTACCGAATATGATTCATTAGTATCACGGTACTATACAAGTACCGGTATACCGTACAACCCAATGATGTAGTCATTTTCTCTTTTTGAAGTTACAGTCCACTTACATGGGGGACCCAGTGGGGGTCTGATTATGGTTGTTTCCTTCTTACTGAGCAGGACTACATAAAAGTAGCCTCAAATGTTGTTTTTCCCCATAAAAAGCACAAAACCCTCCCCAAAAAGTCGGCATAAGGTGCATACCATATAGGTAAAGCTGTATTTTTGCCTTATTCCCGTGAGAATCCTGCGTGTGACCGACGCCTCAAGGAGTGGGACTATCCAGGACTAGCTGCAGTCTGCCCAAACCACCAGCAGGTAGCATCTGCCAGCAGATAATAGTGTATCATCTCCTTATCAGGTCCTAGATGAGACCCACTGGACACTTCAGCGTTTTTTGTTACGGACTTTGTTACAGCTGTTGACTTATTTTTACGAAAAAAACTATAGGGAAAAAAAAGAATGTGACGTGACTTTCATTAATGTATTGTAATACTGCAGGGCTTAACTTATTTTTACACTTGTAGACGTGCATGTACACTTTTTGTTGGTGTCCAATAAAACTATTTCTTTTTTTTTTATGTAATCAAAATCTTAATTGTTATTAATTCTTTCTATTGTTGTTATTAGCTTCATAGTTATTATTATTTACACTCTAGACACATACTTATGTTGACTAATGACCATAAATGTTCAAATATGACATAAGACATTGCCACTACAGCTAATAAAGGCTTATGGTGGTCACACTTTGACCCTGCAACAGATTCATTCCATTCATTATTATTATTATTATGATATTCTTGGTCATTATTATCATAATTATTATTATTGTTATTATTATTATTATTGACATTGTTATCATTAATATTATTGTTATTATTATGATGTTCTTGTTAATTATTATCATCATCATTATTATTATTATTATTATAATTGTTATTATTGTTAATTATTATCATTAATATTATTGTTATTATTATTATTATGATGTTCTTGTTAATTATTATCATTATTATTATTATTATAATTGTTATTATTGTTAATTATTATCATCATTATAATTATTATTATCATTGTTATTATTACAATTATGTTCTTGTTAATTATTATCATTATTGTCATTATTATCATTATTATTATTGTTATTATTATTATGAAATTCTTGTTCATTATTATCATTATCAGTATTATTATTATTATTATGATGTTCTGTTAATTATTATCATTATTATTATTATTATCATCATCATTATTATTATTGTTATTATTATTATGATGTTTTTGTTAGTTATTATCGTCATTATTATTATCATCATCATTATTATTATTGTTATTATTATGATGATCTATCCATCCATCCATGTTCTTGTTATTTATTATTATTATCATTATTATTATTGTTCTTATTATGATATTCTAGTTAATTATTATCGTTATTATTACTAATATAATAATAATTATTATTATGATATGCTTGTTAATTATTATCATTATTATTATTATGATATTATTGTTAATTATTATCATCATTATTATTACTATAATTATTATAATTATTATGATATGCTTGTTAATTATTATCATCATTATTATTACTATAATTATTATTATTATTATGATATGCTTGTTAATTATTATCGTCATTATTATTACTATAATTATTGTTATGATATGCTTGTTAATTATTATTATTATTATTATTATTATGATATTCTTGTTAATTATTATCATTATTATTATTATTATGATATTCTTGTTAATTATTATCATCATTATTATTACTATAATTATTATTATTATTATGATATGCCTGTTAATTATTATCATTATTATTATTATAATTATTATGATATTCTTGTTAATTATTATCATCATTATTATTATTCCTATTTACATTCTGGACACATACTTGTGTTGACTAATGACCATAAATGTTCAAATGTGACATAAAACATCACCACTACAGCTGATAAAGACTTATGGTGGTCACACTTTGACCCAACAACAGATTCATTCCATTCCCATGATTTATTTGAATATTTGTTTTAAGATACCAACAAAAACTTTGTTTTTTAACAGATTAGTTTAATTACCGATTGTTTTCAAACATTATGTAGTGTCAAAACAAAACATAATTATTTTGTTAATATGCATAATTTAAGTTTCTTTGATGAATGCACACATTTGAAGTGTACAGTTAAATTCTGATTGTACATACAATATAGGGACAATTTGTGGATTTTAGTCGTTTTCTTGTCATATTTTCTATGTATATATTAATATGCTGCCACTGTATTGCAAGCTACACATGCAGCGCCCTCTCTGGCCGCCAGATGGCAGTGTGTGCCGCGTGCACCCTGCAGACAGCAGTGCCAGCTCAGCGTCTTTGCAGCTCCTCATAATGCCTTGAGACGTTTGACACACGCACACGCACACGCACACGCACACGCACACACACACACACACACACACACACACACACACACACACACACACACACACACACACACACACACACACACACACACACACACACACACACACACACACACACACACACACGCAGCACCTCACTTCAAGTTTTGATGTTTTGGAATGTGCCTCACCTTTAATTCCTCTCTGTTCTTCGGGATTATTATAAAGTCAAGAAAAGAAGGCATCAAATGCACTGTCAGCTCCTCGCCGGGGTGAGAGTGCAGCGGCGTTTTAAGAAGACTTACTTCTAAATCTGTGCCGTGTCAGACACGATATATACGTGTCGACACATTGTTTGGAGGCCTCAGCTCCAGTGACACATTTGCAAACAAACAGTAACATCCATCCATGCATCCATCCATGCATCCATCCATCCATCCATGCATCCATCCATCCATGTATCCATCCATGCATCCATCCATGCATCCATCCATGCATCCATCCATGCATCCATCCATGCATCCATCCATGCATCCATCCATGTATCCATCCATGCATCCATCCATGTATCCATGCATGCATCCATCCATGCATCCATCCATGCATCCATCCATCCATCCATGCATCCATCCATGCATCCATCCATGCATCCATCCATGCATCCATCCATGCATCCATCCATGCATCCATCCACTAGCACTTGGAGTCATTGAGTAATTCGTGGTCATTAGAGAAGCTTCCCCACTGTCCTTTCATGCAAAGAGCACTTAGAAGGACTCGCTTTCTTCTTATTGCCCCCGGGCTGCCGGTTTGTGCCGGCCTTTTATTGCCATGTCAGCGCCCCGGCCTGAAAGAAGGTTCGATACGGGCAGGATGAGCGCCTGGGTGGTGGCGGCGGTTTTGCAACATCAATAGAACCGCGGCTGTATCGCTCATCGCCGCTCAGTTCATTTGCTCATTGATTTATTGTGTGTGGCCGGCAGTGTCTAACACATGTTTACGTGCACAACTGTGCCCTATTTCTCTCATTTGTCAGACCACGATAACACCATTGCACCTCTCGGCTTGAAACAACAGAGGGGAAGGATTTTTTATCCAACAGGACACTGAGGGCAGTAAGAAAACAGGAGAATTGTAGAAAAGTGTAGACAGTGGAGTATATATAATATGGCAAGAACAGGGTAAGCTAACGTTATGTATCCTGGAAGAGACTGAGGGCGAAAATAAAACAGGAGGATTGTAGAAAAGTGGAGACTGAGGAGGTATAATATGGCACAAACATGGTAAGCTAATGTCATGTGTCCTGAAGGAGACTGAGGGCAAAAAGAAAACAGGAGAATTGTAGAAAAGTGTAGACAGTGAAGTATAATATGGCAAAAACAGGGTAAGCTAACGTTGTGTGTCTTGGAGGAGACTGAGGGCAAAAAGAAAACAGGAGAATTGTAGACAAGTGGAAACTGAGGTATAATATGGCAAGAACAGGGTAAGCTAACGTTATGTGTCTCGGAGGAGACTGAGGGCAAAAAGAAAACAGGAGAATTGTAAAAAAGTTGGAGACAGTGAAGTATAATATGGCAAGAATAGGGTAAGCTAACGTTATGTGTCCTGGAGGAGACTGAGGGCAAAAAGAAAACAGGAGAGTTGTAGAAAAGTGGAGACTGAGGTATAATATGGCAAGAACAGGGTAAGCTAATGTTAGAGACTGAGGGCAAAAAGAAAACAGGAGAGTTGTAGAAAAGTGGAGACAGTAGAGTATAATATGGCACGAACAGGGTAAGCTAACGTTATTTGTCTTGGAGGAGACTGAGGGCAAAAAGAATATAGGAGAATTGTAGAAAAGTGGAGACAGAGAAGTATAATATGGCAAGAACAGGGTAAGCTAACGTTATTTGTCTTGGAGGAGACTGAGGGCAAAAATATAACAGGAGACTTGTAGAAAAGTGGAGACTGAGGTATAATATGGCAAGACCAGGGTAAGCCAATGTTAGAGACTGAGGGCAAAAAGAAAACAGGAGAGTTGTAGAAAAGTGGAGACGGTAGAGTATAATATGGCACGAACAGGGTAAGCTAACGTTATTTGTCTTGGAGGAGACTGAGGGCAAAAAGAATATAGGAGAATTGTAGAAAAGTGGAGACAGAGAAGTATAATATGGCAAGAACAGGGTAAGGTAACGTTATGTGTCCTAAAGGAGACTGAGGGCAAACAGAAAACAGGAGAATTGTAGAAAAGTGTAGACAGTAAAGTAAAATATGGCAAGAACAGGGTAAGCTAACGTTATGTGTCCTGGAGGAGACTGAGGGCTAAAAGAAAACAGGAGAATTGTAGAAAAGTGGAGACAGTGAAGTATAATATGGCAAGAACAAGGTAAGCTAAAGTTATGTGTCCTGGAGGAGACTGAGGGCAAAAAACAACAACGGTAGAGCTGCAGCAAAGTGGAGACTGAGGACCAAAGCTAAGGCACAGCAAGAGGGTAAGCTGACATTGCCATGTGTTGTAATTTTTTTTTATCCCAGAGGACACTGAGTGTCTCAAGAAGACAGCAGCGCTACGGCAACGTGGAGACTGAGGAGTAAAATACTGCAGCGTCCACGGCTGAGGCACAGGAACATTGTGTCCTCTATACCAGTGTTTTTCAACCACTGTGCCGCGGCACACTAGTGTGCCGTGAGATACAGTCAGGTGTGCCGTGGGAGATTATCTAATTTCACTTATTTGGGTTAAAAATATTTTTTGCAAACCAGTAATTATAGTCTGCAAATGATGTGTTGTTGTTGAATGTCGGTGCTGTCTAGAGCTTGGCAGAGTAACCGTGTAATACTCTTCCATATCAGTAGGTGGCAGCAGGTAGCTAATTGCTTTGGAGATGTCTGAAACAGCGGGAGGCAGCGTGTGGGTAAAATTGTGTCTAATGCTTAAACCAAAAATAAACAAAAGGTGAATGCCCCTAAGAAAAGGCATTGAAGCTTAGGGAAGGCTATGCAGAACGAAACTAAAACTGAACTGGCTACAAAGTAAATAAAAACAGAATGCTGGACGACAGCAAAGACTTACTGTGGAGCAAAGACGGCGTCCACAATCGACAATGTCCCCACAATGAAGGATAAAAACAACTGAAATATTCTTGATTGCTAAAACAAAGTAGATGCGGGAAATATCGCTCAAAGGAAGACATGAAACTGCTACAGGAAAATACCAAAAAAAGAGAAAAAGCCACCAAAATAGGAGCGCAAGACAAGAACTAAAACACTACACACAGGAAAACAGCAAAAAACTCCAAATAAGTCAGAGTGTGATGTGACAGGTGGTGACAGTACACCTACTTTGAGACAAGAGCTATATTGATGCATGCTTGGTTATGCTTTAAAGTCATATCCAACAATTGCGACAACGACTTTTTACTGTCAACTGAGTTTCGTTTTTTAGTGATTTCTGCTGGTGGTGTGCCTCCGGATTTTTTCAACTCAAAAAATGTGCCTTGGCTCAAAAAAGGTTGAAAAACACTGCTCTATACAGCTGTGAAGCTACCATTAACATGCGTCGTCCCATTTTATCCAACAGGAGACTGAGGGCAACAAGAAAACCGCAGCAATGTGGAGACTGTGGAGTACAATCCGGCAACAACAGGGTAAGCTAATGTCATGTGTCCTCAAATTATATCCAAGAGGAGACTGAGGGCAACACGAAAACTGCAGCAAAGTGGAGACTGTGTAGTGGAATACCACAACAACGGAGTAAGCTAACGTTATATGTCCTCAAATTTTGTCCAGGAGGAGACTTAGGGCAACAAGAAAACGGGTGAGGTGCAGCAAAGTGGAGACTGAGGATTATCATATGGTAGAAACAGAGTAAGCAAACTTTATGTATCCTAAAATGTTGTCCAAGAGGAGACTGTGGAACATAATACAACAATAATAGGGTAAGCTAACTTCATGTGTCCTCAAATGTTGTCAAAGAGGAGACTGAGGGCCACAAGAAAACTGCAGCTAATGTGTAGACTGTGAAGTATAATACTGCAGCGTAAAGATGTATGGCGGAGTAGCAAGGTAAGCTAATAGCATGTTCCAATTTTATCCAAGAGCAGACTGACGTCCGCAAGAAAATGGGATGGTTGCAGCAAAACAGAGACTGAGGAGTACAATACGGCAACAACAGCGCAAGCTAACTTTCTGCTCCGCCGCTCCCAGTCTGTGGAACGCTCTCCCTGACCACCCGAGGGCACCACAGACTGTGGATGCTTTTAAAAAAGGCTTAAAAACCCTTCTTTTTAAAAAAGCCTTTTTTTTTTTTTTAGATATATGCATACTAGTTTTAGCTATTTGGCTGTTCTAGTTTTTATTTATTTTTCATTATCTTTTTATTTTATTTTATTTTTTTTAATACACTGTAGCACTTTGAGGTTGTTTACTCAATGTAAAGTGATTTTTACAAATAAAATCTATTATTATTATTATTATTACTAACTTTTGCTGTGTCCTCAAATGTCCCCCAAGAGGAGACTGAGGGCAGGATGGATACATTGGAAACAATGTCAAGTTAATAAATCCGTTTCAAACGTCGTCAGCATCATCAAACCTGAATTACTTTACAGGCAATGTCACACAAGTGTAAAAAGAAGCTAAGCCTGTACGACAAAAGTAAAACTACTCACCCATGCCTGGCAGACACACGGATGTAACAGGAAGGCGTGTGCAGAGCGATACTGTCCCCCAGTGGCGTCTTATGGGTACTTCTGGAATACAGAAGGGCATTTTGACGTTAGCATCTGCTTGATAGCATTCATTTGATACGCTTTGCTACGCGGCAGTTCCATCCTAGAATCCAACGGCGCCACGTAACCGTACTTGGGTTGCGTGTGATGTCAGGACTTGTCGCGCCTCGGCACTTGGCGATCACTCCAGCAGCACCGAGAGCAGACCCGGCCAAACTACCTTCATTTCATTTCATTTGTTTATCCATCAGCACAATGTACAATTACATTATGCATGAAGCAGAGATGCTGATACCAGACTGTAGCTTCGTAGCTCGTTTTCATCTCTGCAGTCCTAAGGGGGAGGAGTCAAAGTGCATGACGTATACAGTGCAAGTTAATACAGGGCTCCAATTTAACCACGGCCACAAAAGCCGCGACCGCCCTCGTCATTTGCCGTAGTGCCCTTAAAAATTGACCAGCATCTGCGGCAAGAACATGACTGCCCTTGACTTTTAACTAATGGACGAGGGATGTAAGGGTAAACGGTATAATGAAAATGTGCGATAAAATTCCAGACGGTTAGTAATACCGTCTAATTTTTTAATTACTGAAAAACTGTAATTTATTAATGCATTTATGCAACAGGAAGTCAGGCGCATGCACACTAGCGTCGTTTGGCTTGATAATCATGGCGGACTAACTACACGGACTTTGCTGCGGAGATTTCCCCTCGGAGTAAACGGAGCCAAGCGCTTGGTTTAACGTCATTTTCCCTCGCTTCCCGGCGTGCGGTTAAGAGCGCACTGCTGTGTTTAGATGGAGACAGGTGTGGACAATATTGGAGACACTTGTCACCACACTAAAAGTAAACAGCCAAGGAGAAAACTATTTGATGTTTTGCAGCAGGCGATGTGTCGTGAATGTTGTCACAACTTGTTTATAAAGTCTTTACTTTGTTGACTGGGATGTTCACTCCTTTATTTAACTGAAAACTGTATCAGTGTTCAGATAACACCAATACTAGCTATAATGTTTTGTCATCTCATCGAACTGAACGAAGGCTGTGAAGATTGTGTATTCAATGTGAGAGGTATCACTCCTGTTTATTTTTGTTGTACTGAACCAAGAGAAGAACAAAGCGTGTTTATTAGACTTCATCTTCATTTTGTGTTTTATTTTAATATCAAAAAGTAAACACAGGGTTGTTGTTTTTTTACATTACTTGTGTTTTTTTTCATGTCACAAATGTATTACTTCAAAAAACATTCATGTGACACAGCGTTTTGTTAATGTGTTATTGTTTAAAGATATTCCTATGCAACATATTTCTGCTCAGACTCTTAATGGCTCTGTCCCGATACAACATCTACATATAAACGTACATAACTTTAAAAAAAACTAAAAAAAAACTTCCTCTATGAGATTAAGGCATCATGAAATGACAAAAAGCTGACACGTTTATATTAATTTTAAATTAAAAAAACAGTATATATATATATATATATATATATATATATATATATATATATATATATATATATATATATATATATATATATATATATATATATATATATCAGTGTTTCCCACACATTCATTTATTTGTGGCGGCCCGCCACGAAAGAATTATGTCCGCCGCAAATAAAAATAAAAATAAAATATTTTTTTGTCCTGTCCAGCTTCTCAGGCAAATCATATAGTTGATGTAGATGCCCATATCGGCTGTTCAGATTTACTTTACAAAAGAGAAGTGTAGGATACTTCTCTTGTTGCCTTATTTGTATTTGACCACTACTGTTTTCTGTTTATTTGGACACCTCTGCCTCTGTTTCACTTTATGTTGCTGGTAAATAATATGGTTGTAGTAGTAGGCTAAAGTTAAATTATTTAGTATGCACTAATTAAAGGGGCAGAGCTTTAAGAGACATTTTAGCTTTTATATTTTTATAAGATATATTTTTTGTAAGAACCACAATTAATAAATATATTTCAGTGAATAACTTCTTGTTCAAATCTGTATATAAATATGTACATAAAGTCTTGTAATTATATTGTAAAATGGATGGATGGACGTTTAAAACCAAACTGTTATTATTAATTAGTAAGTATACATTTTTTGAGCCTTTTTAGAGAAAAACATATTATTGTAGTAAATTATGCAAATTACTCGATGATGTCATGGTGACCACGCCCATAGCCACAGGTATCTTGGCAGTTTATGGGAAACACTGTATATATATATATATATATATATATATATATATATATACATATATATATATATCTATCCAAGATATATATATATATATATATATATATATATATATATATATATATATATATATAGTAATGATCGGTATATATATATATAGTAATGATCAGTATATATATATATATATATATATATATATATATATATATATATATATATATATATATATATATATATATATATATATATATATATAAAAAATAATAGACAGAAATAATAGGAAAAAAAAAGGTAAATATACATACAAAAATATATTTTTTATTCCATTACATATTTTCTAATTGTACTTTTATTAAAAAATGAAAACGATTCTATTTATCGGTTATTATCGGTTCAAATGTGAACGGTACCCATCCTAGTTGATCAGTTCGTTCCCCGTTTCTGCTCTACGGTTATCATCATCGACCGCAAACTGTGACCCCTCTCTCTGCTGATTGGCTGCTAGAAAGCACATGCCTTACATTTGCTCGTACCACATGCACCTGGCGTCGCTATACCGAAATGTCAGAAGCGTTTCCTGCAGCGGTTGTTTGCCTACTGCGCTCCTCGCTGTAATACATGCATGCATGCATGCAAAAAAAAGAAGAAGAATTATGCAGATTTTCTTTATGCAAAGCAGCGTTACCTATGGTGCGCGGGCCGCCTTTGATCAGCCTCCCTGACACTCTCTAACTAGTGAGAAGAAAAGAATTTAAAAATGGTAAAGGCTCCTAATTGAAGTGAACATAAAAGAAGAGACACGGTGTTAATTGGTAGACGCTAAGAATAATCCAGACCTTGGAGACCCGCTGTCCCTTACCGGCAAGCTTCTTCCCGCCGTTCCCTGCTGCCAAAGTGTCAGGATTTACATCCCTAATTCAACGTTTCATTACCATCTCTTCATTTGAAAGCATAATCAACACGCAAATACTTCACTCCTTCACTTCAATATAGTTCATATTAGTGTTGTCCCCATACCAATATTTTGGTATCGGTACCAAAATGTATTTTGATACTTTTTTGGTACTTTTCGATACTTTTCTAAATAAAGGGGACCACAAAAAAATTCATTATTTGCTTTATTTAAACAAAAAATCTTAGGGTACATTAAACATATGTTTATTATTGTAATTTGTCCTTAAATAAAATAGTGAACATACAAGACAACTTGTCTTTTAGTAGTAAGTAAGCAAACAAAGACTCCTAATTTAGTCTGCTGATGTATGCAGTAACATATTGTGTCATTTATACACCTATTATTTTGTCTACATTATAAAGGACAAGCGGTAGAAAATGGATTATTAATCTACTTGTTCATTGATTTACTGTTAATATCTGCATACTTTCTCTTTTAACATGTTCTATCTACACTTCTGTTAAAATGTAATAATCACTTATTCTTCTCTTCTTTGATACTTTACATTAGTTTTGGATGATACCACTAATTTAGGTATCGATCCGATACCAAGTAGTTACAGGATCATACATTGGTCATATTCAAAGTCCTCATGTGTCCAGGGACGTATTTCCTGACTTTTTTTTTTAATGTATATTATGTTTACATAATATACATTAAAAAAAAAACGAAAGAAGATTTTGTGATGCTAAAAAATATCGACGTAATCACAGTAGTATCGACTAGATACACTCTTGTATTTGATATCATTACATTACAGTGGATGTCAAGTGTAGATCCACCCATGGCATTTGTTTACATTCAAGAACGGCGTCATTAGTGTGTAGTGAAGCATGTTTAGCTATTCCTCGTCCTCCAGTGATAATGGTACTTGTAAGAAACATACTTTATTTGTCGCCATGGAGGCGAGGATTAGTGATTTAGAAGTAGCTACAACACTGCAGACTGTGAATGTCTTAAAGCAGTGGTCCCCAACCACCGGGCCGCCGATTGGTACCGGGCCACGCAAGAAATAAAATTAAAAAAAAATTTAAAAAAAAAAATTAAATCAACATAAAAAACACAACATATACATTATATATCAATATAAATCAATACAGTCTGCAGGGATACAGTCCGTAAGCACACATGATTGTATTTCTTTATGGGGAAAAAAAAATATATATATATTTTTTTTTTTACAAGAATAGACTGTCGAGTTTCAGATAAAAGTTCTCTTTTTCTGGCCATTTTGAGCGTTTAATTGACCCCACAAATGTGATGCTCCAGAAACTCAATCTGCTCAAAGGAAGGTCAGTTTTGTAGCTTCTGTAACGAGCTAAAGTGTTTTCAGATGTGTGAACATGATTGCACAAGGGTTTTCTAATCATCAATTAGCCTTCTGAGCCAATGAGCAAACACATTGTACCATTAGAACACTGGAGTGATAGTTGCTGGAAATGGGCCTCTATACACCTATGTAGATATTGCACCAAAAACCAGACATTTGCAGCTAGAATAGTCATTTACCACATTAGCAATGTATAGAGTGTATTTCTTTAAAGTTAAGACTAGTTTAAAGTTATCTTCATTGAAAAGTACAGTGCTTTTCCTTCAAAAATAAGGACATTTCAATGTGACCCCAAACTTTTGAACGGTAGTGTATATATATATACATATATATATGTACATATATATATATATATATATATATATATATATATATATATATATATATATATATATATATATATATATATATATATATATATATATATATATATGTGATGGGTCAAATGCAGAGAATAATTTCGCCACACCTAGTGTGTGTCTGACAATCATTGGTACTTTAACTTAATATATATATATATATATATATATATATATATATATATATATATATATATATATATATATATATATATATATATATATATATATATAGACACACACACAATACAAGCCAAAAGTTTGGACACACCTCTTTATTTAATGCGTTTTCTTTATGTTCATGACTATGTACATTGTTGATTGTCACATCAAAACTATGAATGAACACATGTGGAGTTATGTACTTAACAAAAAAAGGTGAAATAACTGAAAACATGTTTCATATTGTAGTTCCTTCAAAATAGCCACCCTTTGCTCTGATTACTTATTTGCACACTCTTGGCATTCTCTCCATGAGCTTTCAAGAGGTAGTCAGTCACCTGAAATGGTTTTCACTTCACAGGTGTGCCTTATCAGGGTTGATTAGTGGTATTTCTTGCTTTATCAATGGGGTTGGGACCATCACTTGTGTTGGGAATGAGAAGGTGAGTCCAAACTTTTGGCCTGTACTCGCTTCCTCCCACCTCCAAAGACATGCACCTGGGGATAGGTTGATTGGAACACCTCCAGGCAACTACAACCCTAAACTAACACCCTACCCCTTCCACATCCCACCTCCCCGGATTGTAAATAATCAAATGTAGATACTTATTCTTATGCTTTCTGATCTCTCTCTCTATGTCCACTACTTGCTGTACCAAGTCAGTCCTACACTGTTTCAATGTCCATTTCTCTGATGATGCAATTGTTGATGACTGAAGTGTTGATATCAACCAAACCTAACCCACCCCACCCTCCACATCCCACACCCCGGATTATAAATAATTCAATGTATATACTCTGATGATTATCTTGTGTGATGACTGTATTATGATGATAGTATATATCTGTATCAGGAATCAACCCAAGTGGACATTCTGTCCCTAAAAAGAAAATTAAAGCTGCAAGCAGCGATGGACGGGACCGACTTTGACGGCACATAAAATCCAAACCGGAGCAGTAATTAAAACTCTTTCGTCAACTTTTAATCAGAAGGGTTCAATCTCTCTCCTGTGCTAGTTTGAAGCCGACACGACAAACGCCCTCAGAGGAGATAAGGTTTGAAAAAAGGTGACCGGTTTTTACAAAACTTTTGTTTTGAAGGGGGAATTGCAAACTTCCTGTTGATTTTTGCTGGGGGTTGTCAGTGAATGAAATCTAGGTCTAAGTGAGACCTACATAGAGGTTTTTGTTTCATGTCTCTACGACATTCCGTAACAGGCAGTTTTGTCTGTGTTTTCTTCCTAGGAGCAGTTTTGTCTGTGTTTTCTTCCTAGGGGGCGCTAGAGTGCAATTTTGAGTTTTGGGGTTGGTTTTTTTTTCATTAGATCGCAATGTTTGCCAGTCCTGATGTGTGTGTCCAGTTTGGTGAGTTTTGAAGCATGTTAAGGGGGTCAAATTATAGCTCAAAGAGGCAAAGGTGACTGTTTTTACAAAACTTTTGTTTTGAAGGGGGAATTGCAAACTTCCTGTTGATTTTTGCTGAAGGATGTCAGTGTATGAAATCTAGGTCTAAGTGAGACCTACATAGAGGTATTTGTTTCATGTCTCTACGACATTCCTACTGGAAGTTACAGGCAGTTTTGTCTGTGTTTTCTTCCTAGGGGGCGCTAGAGCGCAATTTTGAGTTTTGGGGCTAGGTTTTTTTGATTAGTTCGCAATTATCGCCAGTCCTGATGTGTGTGTCAAATATGGTGAGTTTTGAAGCATGTTAAGGGGGTCAAATTACAGCTCAAAGAGGCGGCGGTATAATAATAATAAAACCTAACAAATACAATAGGGTCCTCTGTCCCAAAGGGACATTCGGTCCCTAAAAAGAAAATTAAAGCTGCAAGCAGCGATGGACGGGACCGACTTTGACGGCACATAAAATCCAAACCGGAGCAGTAATTAAAACTCTTTCGTCAACTTTTAATCAGAAGGGTTCAATCTCTCTCCTGTGCTAGTTTGAAGCCGACACGACAAACGCGCTCAGAGGAGATAAGGTTTGAAAAAAGGTGACCGGTTTTTACAAAACTTTTGTTTTGACGGGGGAATTGCAAACTTCCTGTTGATTTTTGCTGGGGGTTGTCAGTGAATGAAATCTAGGTCTAAGTGAGACCTACATAGAGGTTTTTGTTTCATGTCTCTATGACATTCCTACCGGAAGTTACAGGCAGTTTTGTCTGTGTTTTCTTCCTAGGAGCAGTTTTGTCTGTTTTCTTCCTAGGGGGCGCTAGAGCGCAATTTTGAGTTTTGGGGTTGGGTTTTTTTTATTAGATCGCAATGTTTGCCAGTCCTGATGTGTGTGTCCAGTTTGGTGAGTTTTGAAGCATGTTAAGGCGGTCAAATTATAGCTCAAAGAAGCAAAGGTGACTGTTTTTACAAAACTTTTGTTTTGAAGGGGGAATTGCAAACTTCCTGTTGATTTTTGCTGGGGGTTGTCAGTGAATGAAATCTAGGTCTAAGTGAGACCTACATAGAGGTTTTTGTTTCATGTCTCTACGACATTCCTACTGGAAGTTACAGGCAGTTTTGTCTGTGTTTTCTTACTAGGAGCAGTTTTGTCTGTGTTTTCTTCCTAGGGGGCGCTAGAGCGCAATTTTGAGTTTTGGGGTTGTTGTTTTTTTTATTAGATCGCAATGTTTGCCAGTCCTGATGTGTGTGTCCAGTTTGGTGAGTTTTGAAGCATGTTAAGGGGGTCAAATTATAGCTCAAAGAGGCAAAGGTGACTGTTTTTACAAAACTTTTGTTTTGAAGGGGGAATTGCAAACTTCCTGTTGATTTTTGCTGGGGGTTGTCAGTGAAAGAAATCTAGGTCTAAGGGAGACCTACATAGAGGCTTTTGTTTCATGTCTCTACGACATTCCTACTGGAAGTTACAGGCAGTTTTGTCTGTGTTTTCTTCCTAGGAGCAGTTTTGTCTGTGTTTTCTTCCTAGGGGGCGCTAGAGCGCAATTTTGAGTTTTGGGGTTGGTTTTTTTTTTTATTAGATCGCAATGTTTGCCAGTCCTGATGTGTGTGTCCAGTTTGGTGAGTTTTGAAGCATGTTAAGGGGGTCAAATTATAGCTCAAAGAGGCAAAGGTGACTGTTTTTACAAAACTTTTGTTTTGAAGGGGGAATTGCAAACTTCCTGTTGATTTTTGCTGGGGGTTGTCTGTGAATGAAATCTAGGTCTAAGTGAGACCTACATAGAGGTTTTTGTTTCATGTCTCTACGACATTCCTACTGGAAGTTACAGGCAGTTTTGTCTGTTTTCTTCCTAGGGGGGCTAGAGCGCAATTTTGAGTTTTGGGGCTAGGTTTTTTGATTAGTTCGCAATTTTCACCAGTCCTGATGTGTGTGTCAAATATGGTGAGTTTTGAAGCATGTT